>NC_057944.1:1701773-1753308 GCF_018555375.3 Anguilla rostrata
ACAATAGCCCACCCTCCAATACCTGAACCACAATTTTTTGCTATTTCGCTATATCCCTGGCGTCTGACTCCCTTCAAACCCTTTCGTCAAAATTTCCTGTATTTCCTGTATTTTCGTCCCCCTTCACAAGATCCCAAGATCTCTTTCGCTGCATCCACCACCATCCTGATTCTCTCTAATTTTGTGTCTATCTCGCTTGCACAGTTAATCACCATCGCAATAAATGCCAGAAACCTTCTATTCAAATGCATGATTTCTTTGTCACATCTCCCTTGATCTTTTCCCTCTATTCCAGTTCTATTCTGCTCCTTCCTCTCAGTTCCCGCTTCTGCCCTCACTCTCTTCGTTGCTTCTGCATGTTATTTTATTCTGCACTCGTGTTCTTTCCACCTCGCTTTCCCTCTTCTTTCTGTCACACTGCATTTCTCCTGCTTCATGATTTCTCCCACAGTGAAAGCATATTGCCTGTTCTTTACACACCGTACAATCAGAACACCCATCTTTCCCACACCTTCTACACCTGTGATCCTTTTTCCTACACACTGCTGCCAGGTGTTCATAATCCTGACACCAATAGCACCTCAGTGGAACCCTCTCATATTCCCTCACCCTGTAACAAACATAATATAAATAGACCCTTTCTGGTAATTCTCCCTCAAATTCTAAAAGTACTTATCCATGTTCTTGTTCTTTTCTCTCCCGATAACTTTTCATCCGCTTTGCCCCTAAAACTCCTTCTACCTCCAAAAAACAATCGGCGTCTACCGACAATGAGACCCCACTAATAACACCTTTCCGTAGCGCTCTTTCTCTCATTAAAAAACAAACTACTTTTGTCGATTCAAGTCTTTTTATTTTAAGAGCCATGTACCTCAGTCTTTTCGACTGACACTACATGATTACAACCCCCTGGTTACCCTCACTGCTCTTACTTCCCCAATCTCCTTCTTTATGAGTGTCCATATTTTATGGGCATCATTAAAAACGCAATTTGGGCTGAAGCCCAATGCTTGACAGTGAGGTTTGACTCTGGGTCTGGTTTCACTCACATTAGTGTTTATTTGTGGCTTCCTAGAGAGAAATAAGAGCACTGATGTGTAGTGTGTAATCCTGAAATCACACACGATAAAAAAAATCTGTGTGACGATAAAAAAATGCAGAGTTCGAGTCCCAGGTTCGCGTCCTCTCTGCATAGAGCTAGCATGTTCCTGTGTTTGTGCTGGTTTCCTCTGTGTCCATATAGTCCTAATTAAGAAAGAATTATGCAATTCTGTCTACAGATACAAAGTCAACACTGAATCTATAATTTTACACAACATAAAGGGTCCCTTCAGAATAAGAAACATCAGTGTCCATGTTCTTGCTCACAAGTGAAAACATGCAAACATTTATGCAACAACAACAATTTGATGATACTCGTAGTGCAACAGTAATGCCCAGAAAGCCAAACTTCATGCTGACCAGAGAAAGCTTGTGTAATCCATTTATTGAAGTTATTATTGAAGTTATTACAAGGCTATCTCTCAGAACTCTGCAAAATCATTAGTACTGCTTAATTTACTTGTCATGCAGATTCTATTATGTTTCCCACAGCCCAAACGTGAGATTACGGTTCAAACTATTACAGTTTTTCCCAATCGTTTAAACACGTTTCCTGAAACTATAGCTCAATTTCTCAAAACTCTAAACACAAAACTGAAAAGAGTTAACCATTTTGGCAAAACTCCACAAATCTCTTGCAAAATGAAACATTGCACTCAAAACCATGTTCTCTCTTCTCAAAACTGATTCATTCCACCAAAACAATACACACAGCTATCATATGAATATCTCTTACAGAGCATCAATTACAGTTTTCTCAACTGTTTAAATATGTTTTCTGAAACTATAGCTCAATTTCTCAAAACTCTACACACAAAGCACAGCAACAGTTAACCTTTTGCCAAAACTACACAAATCTCTTGCAAAATGCATTCATGCATTCAAAACCATGTTCTCTCTTCTCAAAACTGACTTTTTCCATCAAAATGATTCACACAGGCCTCATATGAATAGGTCTTATTGAGCATTGATTTCACATTGGTGCGATAAATTTAAAAACACAACCATCAAAATACAGTATATATGTTCTGGCCTCATGAGGTCATGTTACATATTCAAGTGTATAAAATCGTGTAAAAATTGCTTCTTTTTTATCCTTTTTTGAAGTTTTAGTTTTCTTTTCAGGGGTCCCCAAATAGGCTGCAATTTTACAGTAAATATAAAGACTGTTGCCATGATACAATACAGTAAATTTCTCATCAAATAAATAGTGCATTTGCTAGGCCACATTATTTTTTCCCTTTTCAGTTGTTGTTACGTCCCCTCCCCTTTTCAGTGTCCAATTTCACAATTGATATCAACGTTGAATCACGGCTCTAGTTACTGGCTTCGTTTAAGAATGCCAACAATCTGGAAAAATACGGAATCGTCCCTTATTTTGACAGTAGATAGGCATTCCGTATTTAAGTCATGTCTACATGTCTACGGGACGCATTTTCATCCATATCTTTGTAAAGGATTGTGTTTATATTATCCGCTGTTTTGAATACAATTAAATAGTTAGCTAGCTAGCTAACCGGCATAACATTACATTACATTACAGGCATTTAGCAGACGCTCTTATCCAGAGCGACTTACACAACTTTTACTGCAGTCTTTAATTTGTTCAACTGTCATTTGCACACCTCAACAGTTCTCATGTTTTAAGCATTGCTGGATATATTGCTATGAACTGCTGTGTTTCACAAATTACCCAGATGAACGTCTTAATTAACAATCAAGAACAATTTGTATATTGCTGGGATCATACATAGTCTATCATTACCCTTTCATTGATTAATGTTACATTTTGACCACATACTTCTAAAGAATAGTACCGTCAAAAATCATGTTAAAAAGCCAGCATGATCACTTTGCGTTTGTGTGAATCTGTGTGTGACTGTGGATGTGAGTGTGTGTGAGAGAGAGAGGGTGTGTTTGAGTGACTAAGTATGAGAGAGAGTGTGTGTGTGTGTGTGCATACAGTAATGAGTGTGTGTACATATGCATGCATGTGTGTGTGCGCGTGAGAGTGCACTGGTGAATGTGTGTGTTTGTGTGTGCGAGAGATTGTGTGTTTCCATGTGTGTAGGTGTGCATGTGTGTGATTGGGCGTGAGAGAGTGTGTATGTGTGTGTAAGTTTGTGAGTGTGTGTGCATGAGTGTGTGCGTGCGTGCGTGGATGTATGAGTGCGTGTGCATGAGCGTACTCCAGTGTGTGCATTTGTGAGTGTGTGAGTGTGTGAGAGTATGTGTGTGTGTGCTGGAGAGTAAATGAGAGAGTGTGTGTGTGTGTGCGTGTGCGTATGTGTCTCTACTTTAGTGAGCAAAGGGATACTGAGGAGTCACACACTCTAAATCCAGCACAGACAGGTGTGTGTTGAGTGAAGTGTGTGTGTGTGTGTGTGTGTGTGTGTGTGTGCGGTTGTGTGTGTAGGTGTGGGTGTGGGTGTGTCTATGTGTATCTGAGTGTGTGTGTGTGCATGCGTGTGTGTGTGTGTGATTGAGCATGTGTGTGTATGTGTATCTGAGTGTGCGTGTGTGTGTGTGTGTATGTGTATATGAGTGTGTGTGGTGTGCGTGTGTGAGTGGATATGAGTGTGGTGTGTGTGTGTGTGTGTGCATGCGAGTGTGTGCGCGCACATGCGTGTGTGTGTGTGTCTACTCCAGTTGGCAGAGGGACACTGAGGAGTACTCCACTCTAAATCCAGCACAGAGGGGTGTGTGTTGAGTGAAGTGTGTGTGGAATCTGCGCAGGAGGGTCAGTGTGTCAGTGTCAGAGATGCCGTAGAAGCACAGAGTGCCGGCCGGACGGTCCACACACACTCCTACCCTGTACACACACACTTCTCTACCAGCACCATCACACACTCCTGCTCTGCGGTAGGAAGTGGGGGGGGGGCAGGTATGTGTGTTTGGTTCTCATTGTGCCAGACAGAGAAACTGAGTTCATAAGAGTAAGTGGGTTTATCAGAGTCTCTGTGTTTACAGCACTCCAGACTCCAGGAGTTTTTACACCTTTCCGTAGCGCTCTTTCTCTCATTAAAAAACAAACTACTTTTGTCGATTCAAGTCTTTTTATTTTAAGAGCCATGTACCTCAGTCTTTTCGACTGACACTACATGATTACAACCCCCTGGTTACCCTCACTGCTCTTACTTCCCCAATCTCCTTCTTTATGAGTGTCCATATTTTATGGGCATCATTAAAAACGCAATTTGGGCTGAAGCCCAATGCTTGACAGTGAGGTTTGACTCTGGGTCTGGTTTCACTCACATTAGTGTTTATTTGTGGCTTCCTAGAGAGAAATAAGAGCACTGATGTGTAGTGTGTAATCCTGAAATCACACACGATAAAAAAAATCTGTGTGACGATAAAAAAATGCAGAGTTCGAGTCCCAGGTTCGCGTCCTCTCTGCATAGAGCTAGCATGTTCCTGTGTTTGTGCTGGTTTCCTCTGTGTCCATATAGTCCTAATTAAGAAAGAATTATGCAATTCTGTCTACAGATACAAAGTCAACACTGAATCTATAATTTTACACAACATAAAGGGTCCCTTCAGAATAAGAAACATCAGTGTCCATGTTCTTGCTCACAAGTGAAAACATGCAAACATTTATGCAACAACAACAATTTGATGATACTCGTAGTGCAACAGTAATGCCCAGAAAGCCAAACTTCATGCTGACCAGAGAAAGCTTGTGTAATCCATTTATTGAAGTTATTATTGAAGTTATTACAAGGCTATCTCTCAGAACTCTGCAAAATCATTAGTACTGCTTAATTTACTTGTCATGCAGATTCTATTATGTTTCCCACAGCCCAAACGTGAGATTACGGTTCAAACTATTACAGTTTTTCCCAATCGTTTAAACACGTTTCCTGAAACTATAGCTCAATTTCTCAAAACTCTAAACACAAAACTGAAAAGAGTTAACCATTTTGGCAAAACTCCACAAATCTCTTGCAAAATGAAACATTGCACTCAAAACCATGTTCTCTCTTCTCAAAACTGATTCATTCCACCAAAACAATACACACAGCTATCATATGAATATCTCTTACAGAGCATCAATTACAGTTTTTCTCAACTGTTTAAATATGTTTTCTGAAACTATAGCTCAATTTCTCAAAACTCTACACACAAAGCACAGCAACAGTTAACCTTTTGCCAAAACTACACAAATCTCTTGCAAAATGCATTCATGCATTCAAAACCATGTTCTCTCTTCTCAAAACTGACTTTTTCCATCAAAATGATTCACACAGGCCTCATATGAATAGGTCTTATTGAGCATTGATTTCACATTGGTGCGATAAATTTAAAAACACAACCATCAAAATACAGTATATATGTTCTGGCCTCATGAGGTCATGTTACATATTCAAGTGTATAAAATCGTGTAAAAATTGCTTCTTTTTTATCCTTTTTTGAAGTTTTAGTTTTCTTTTCAGGGGTCCCCAAATAGGCTGCAATTTTACAGTAAATATAAAGACTGTTGCCATGATACAATACAGTAAATTTCTCATCAAATAAATAGTGCATTTGCTAGGCCACATTATTTTTTCCCTTTTCAGTTGTTGTTACGTCCCCTCCCCTTTTCAGTGTCCAATTTCACAATTGATATCAACGTTGAATCACGGCTCTAGTTACTGGCTTCGTTTAAGAATGCCAACAATCTGGAAAAATACGGAATCGTCCCTTATTTTGACAGTAGATAGGCATTCCGTATTTAAGTCATGTCTACATGTCTACGGGACGCATTTTCATCCATATCTTTGTAAAGGATTGTGTTTATATTATCCGCTGTTTTGAATACAATTAAATAGTTAGCTAGCTAGCTAACCGGCATAACATTACATTACATTACAGGCATTTAGCAGACGCTCTTATCCAGAGCGACTTACACAACTTTTACTGCAGTCTTTAATTTGTTCAACTGTCATTTGCACACCTCAACAGTTCTCATGTTTTAAGCATTGCTGGATATATTGCTATGAACTGCTGTGTTTCACAAATTACCCAGATGATGTCTTAATTAACAATCAAGAACAATTTGTATATTGCTGGGATCATACATAGTCTATCATTACCCTTTCATTGATTAATGTTACATTTTGACCACATACTTCTAAAGAATAGTACCGTCAAAAATCATGTTAAAAAGCCAGCATGATCACTTGACATCACTTCCAATAGATTTTTTGGAGAAAATAGTGCTGTCATTTAGACTCAATGATACCAAAAACAAGACCCACTGCCCTTTCCACACAAGGTTAGGTACGGCATTGATGATTCTTTACTTTTTCTCTTTTTCTTACATTGTAATTTACTTTCAGTTCAGTGAACTCTTGAGAACCTGTCAACTTCTGCCTTGAAACTCAACCTCTGGAGCACTTGCAGCATTGTCACATGGCCACCAGGTGGCAGAATGCATCTGCTTTGTGTTTACAGCATTCCAACAAACTCACAGATCTGATAGTCGTCAAAAAAATACTTTTGCTCATTTCCAGCTCCTGCCACAATATATAATGATTTTATTAAATTCCATTTAGCATGAGGATGGAGGTGTAATTTCAAAGAAATGCACTGGTCGACGCACTGACGATGCTTATTGTTGCTGTATACAGAGCACACACAGCACACTGATGCACACTGCCTCAGAGTACATTAACACACAGTCTGCCAGGCCCCAGCCCCCCCACCCCCCCCACACACACACACACACACTATATACACACACCACAGCACATGCACAAAGAGATTCGAATACCACAGCTGTTCTGCTATGTTTCAAAAACAATGTTTTAACAAGGCCAAATTACTTGAAAGAATTCAGGAAACATTGGGCAGCATTGCTGTGGAATACAGCTTGTTTAATTTGTGTGAGTTAAGATAGCCAATATTGTTTCATGTAACTTGGCACAATTTTAATATTAATACTTTTAATGGCAGGCGTAGATTTGAAGTAGACTTATAGATCGTGCTTTGTGTGTGTGAGTAACTTGGCATTTCTGTACGTTGAAAAAGTGTTTTTCATCAGATGTAATTACAGTATCACATTTTGCAATTATTGACTAATCAATGTTCAGTCCAAAAACTCTTATTAGAGGCCACTGTTGACCTTTTAAAGTCTGGCTGTACAATCCTTCTAGCTTCTCTCATTGTTAGGCCTGGATTTATAACATGGTCAATCACAGTGGCTCTAAATTAATTTGATCATGATCTAAATTTGTCCATCAACACCAACTGCATTGGGCTGCTCCATGTTGTCAGAAAGTGCTGAATGTAGTGCTGTAAATCAGCCTTTTATGTAGTGCTGAAGGGATTACCAATCGTGCTGCAATGAAACTCACCTGGGCAATGTGGTTGGAAGTGACAAGACAGGATTGCACACGTTGACTTTATCACAATCTGCATGTCTAGCAATAACAATTTGGACTTAATATGAAGTGACAGTACTGTGAAAATTTAGAATTTTGCACTTTGTATGTAGGTACAGCAATTTGTGTTTTGCACATTGAGTCAAAGCAATCATATCATACTGTAATGCCTTTGTAATGTGTGACTGCAGTTACTAGAAATTAATCTGAAAAAATTAAAAAACTGTAGGGTCTCAGGAACATCTCAGAGACTGGATGTCATGCAAACTACACTTCTGCCTTGATTTTGGCTTCGTGGTCTAATCCATTCAACTGATGTGCAGCAGATACAGGTTAAAACCTGCAGGAAAACCATTCATTTGAGAGGTAATATAAACACACCTGCTCAATAGACAAGTAGTGACGTTTCTAAATGTATTGAATTGTGGTTACACTACAGTAACAGAAGCAACCATTCATCAGACACTACACAATTTATCTTACAATGGATTTTATTTCCACTACTGTAGATGAATGTCATTGCTTCAACTGTGCAGATTTTAACCCCATGCTGATCTGCTCATATTGAGCCCAAACATAATCCCATACAGAATATGAAATAAGTACTACTGTGTCACAGGAGTTAAATACATCACACAATAATAAATCATAACACCAACACATTTGATGTTTATTATAATTCAGGTTTAATCATTGAAGATTATTGTCTGAAAATACAGAAAATTAAAGCAACAGCTTAAAAAAACCCCAATCCTTCCTGACCCAATAAGAAAACTCAACCCATCATTGTTTACAGTAATGAAAGGAAATAAGTACACTGCAGTGACCATTCTGCATTCTCCCTATCAGCTGCATTTGCCCACAGAAATTTGCACATTGGAACTCTTATGAAAATGAATATAAGCAAATGTAAAAACTAGTAAAATGCACATTTAAGTGGAGGAGTGCCACTGGCTTCTCTTATACAAAGATGCAGATACAGGAGAGAAACATTTTACCCTGCCATATTTTGCCATTATTACACTCAATGTTATATTAATCTTTTAATAATCAAAAGTACATAAACACACCTTGAACATTTGAAATATAAATGCATTAACATGTAAAAATATAAAATCACATTTAGACAGCAAGTGCTTAACCTGAACCTGCTGAAAGATCATACTCTTATGTACAGGGTTTAAGCTGTACTGAGGTTAATATTGGGCACAGCTGAAATTGCACTGGTAAGGCATTGGTCAAGGAAGGGTGCAAGTGTGTTGACGTGTGTGTGTATTTGTGAATGTTTGTGCATGCGTGCGTATGTTTGTGGGAGGGACTGTGGATGTGAGTATGTGTGTGCATATGTGTGAGTGCGTGAGTATGTGTGTGTGTGTGCCCGGGTTGATTGTGTGAATGGGTAAGAGAATGTGTGTGTGCATGTGCACGCATGTATGTGTGTATGTCTGCATGTGTGTGAGTGCATGAGTATGTGTGTGTGTGTGCACACGGGTGCGTGTGTGTATGGGTAAGAGAATGTGTTTGTGTGTGTTCATACATGTGTGTGTGTGTCTGTGTGTGAGTGTGCGTCTGTTTGAGTGAACACTGTGGATGTGAGAGAGTGTGTGTGTGTGTATGTGTGTGTGTGTGTGTGGGTGCATGAGTGTGCCTTTGTGAATGTGTGTGTGAGTGTGTGTGTGTGTATGGGTATTAGAATGTTTGTGTAGACATGTGTATAATGTGTGTGCACGCATGAATATGTGTGTCTGTGTGAGTACATGAGTGTGTATGTGCGCGTGTGTGTATGGGCAAGAGAACGCTTGTGTTTATACATGTGTGTGCATGCGTATGGGAATGAGAATGTGTGTGTGTGTGTGTGTGTGTGTGTGTGTTGACACGTGTTTGTGTCTCTGCACGCATGTATGTGTGTGTACGTGAGTGCATGAGTTTGTGTGTGTGTGTGTGCGTGAGATTGCGTGAATATGTGTGTAACTGTGGATGTGAGTGTGTGTGTGAGAGAGAGAGGGTATGTGTGTGAGTGACTGAGTATGAGAGAGAGAGAGTGTGTGTGTGTGTGTGTGTGTGTGTGCACATCAGTTGTGGTCTAATCCATTCAACTGATGTGCAGCAGATACAGGTTAAAACCTGCAGGAAAACCATTTCTTTGAGAGGTAATATAAACACACCTGCTCAATAGACAAGTAGTGACTTTTCTAAATGTATTCAATTGTGGTTACACTACAGTAACAGAAGCAACCATTCATCAGACACTACACAACTTTTCTTATAATGTATTAAATAATTTATTTCCACTATTGTAGATGAATGTCAACTGTTCAGATTTTAACCCCATGCTGATCTGTTCATATTGAGCCCAAACATAATCCCCTACGGAATATGAAATAAGTACTACTGTGTCACAGGAGTTAAATACATCGCACAATAATAAATCATAACACCAACACATTTGATGTTTTCTGTAATTCAGGTTTAATCATTGAAGATTATTGTCTGAAAATACAGAAAATTAAAGCAACAGCTTAAAAAAAACCCCAATCCTTCCTGACCCAATAAGAAATCATTGTTTACAGTAATGAAAGGAAAGAAGTACACCGCAGTGACTATTTTGCATTCTCCTTATCAGCTGCATTTGCCAACATAAATTTGCACATTGGAACTCTTATGAAAATGAATATAAGCAACTGTAAAAACTAGTAAAATGCACATTTAAGTGGAGGAGTGCCACTGGCTTCTCTTATACAAAGATGCAGATACAGGAGAGAGTTATTACTTCAAAAACATTTTACACTGCCATATTTTGCGTGTGTGTGTGTGTGCATACGGTTATGAGTGTATGTACGTATGCATGCATGTGTGTGTGCGCATGAGAGTGCACTGGTGAATGTGTGTGTTTGTGTGTGCGAGAGATTGTGTGTGTCCATGTGTGTAGGTGTGTGTGTGCATGTGTGTAATTGGGTGTGAGAGAGTGTGTACGTGTGTGTAAGTTTGTGAGTGTGTGCGCATGAGTGTGTGCATGTGTGGGTGTGTGTGCATGAGTGTACATCGGTGTGTGTATTTGTGAGTGTGTGTGAGTGTGAGAGAGAAAGGGTGTGTGTGAGAGTATGTGTGTGTGCTGGAGTGTAAGTGAGAGAGTGTGTGTGTGTGTCTACTTTAGTGAGCAAAGGGATACTGAGGAGTCACACGCTCTAAATCCAGCACAGACAGGTGTGTGTTCAGTGGTGTGTATGTGTATATGAGTGTGTGTGCATGCGTGTAGGTGTGGGTGTGTCTGTGTGTATCTGAGTGTGTGTGTGTGTATGTGTACATGAGTGTGTGTGTGTGCATGCGTGTGTGTAGGTGTGGGTGTGTGTGTGTGTGTGATTGAGTGTGTGTGTGTGTGTGTGAGTGGATACATGAGTGTGGTGTGTATGTGTATATGAGTGTGTGTGTGTAAGTGGGTATATGAGTGTGTGTGTGTGTGTGTGTGAGTGGGTATATGAGTGTGGTGTGTGTGTGTATATGTACATGAGCGTGGTGTGTGTGTGTGTGTATGTGTATATGAGTGTGTGTGGTGTGTGTGTGTATGTGTACATGAGTGTGGTGTGTGTGTGTGTATGTGTGTGTGTGTGTGTGTGATTATGTGTATATGAGTGTGTGTGGTGTGTGTGTGAATGTGTACATGAGTGTGGTGCGTGTGTATGTGTACATGAGTGTGGTGTATGTGGTGTGTGTGTGTATGTGTACATGAGTGTGTGTAGGTGTGGGTGTGTCTATGTGTATCAGAGTGTGCGTGTGCGTGTGTGTGTGTGTGTGTGTATGTGTATATGAGTGTGTGTGGTGTGTGTGTGTATGTGTACATGAGTGTGTGTGTGTGTGTATGTGTATATGAGTGTGTGTGTGTGTGTGTGTATGTGTATATGAGTGTGTGTGGTGTGTGTATGAATGTGTACATGAGTGTGGTGTGTGTGTATGTGTACATGAGTGTGGTGTGTGTGGTGTGTGTGTGTATGTGTACATGAGTGTGTGTAGGTGTGGGTGTGTCTATGTGTATCTCAGTGTGTGTGTGTGTGTGTGTGTGTGTGTGTCTCTACTCCAGTTGGCAGAGGGACACTGAGGAGGACTTACACACTGCAAATCCAGCACAGAGGGGTGTGTGTTGAGTGAAGTGTGTGTGGAGTCTGTGCAGGAGGGTCAGTGTGTCAGAGTCAGAGACGCTGCAGAAGGACAGAGTGCCAGCCGGACGGTCCACACACACTCCTACCCTGTACACACACACTCCTCTACCATCATCATCATCATCACACACTCCAGCTCTGCGGTAGGGGGAGGTGGGGGCAGGTATGTGTGTTTCGTTCTTATTGTGCCAGACAGAGTAACTGGGTTTATCAGAGTATCTGGGTTTACTGCACTCCAGACTCCAGGAGTTTTTATTCCATCCAAACTTACAGTCAGAACCCCATCCTTTCCTGCTGATTCCTTTATCTGTCACTGCTATAAGAACCCCTCCCCACCCCTCAGGCACACTGAACTCAGCCTCCCAGTAACAGCGCTCACACAAACTCTCTCTGCACACAACCTGGAGCACAGAGTCAAATCTCTCTGAATGATCAGGATCAGGCTGCTCTCTCTCCGGTGTGCGTGTCACCCTCCTGTTCCCCTCAGACAGAGACAGCTCTTCGCACGCTGTGTTTGGATCCAGTGTGAGCTGACAGCCGTCTGCACACCAGAGACATTAATGAGATTAATTATCATTATTAATATTCACATCATTATGTGTGTGTGGTGGGGTGGGCGTGGTTTGAGCGTCGGCTGCAGAGAGAGAGTGTGAGAGGAGCGGCTCTCGGATCCTTCGTCACAACTGTCAGCTGGAGGTAATCAGCGCAGATAATTGTTAATTGTTTAATTGCGCTGATTGCCTCTGATTGCTTTCAACAGTGAGCCTGGGGTTTTTAAAAGGAAGACCGGAAGCTGGAGCGAGGAGGGGGCTGATGACAAGACGGCTGCGGAACCGTCGTGTTTTGTGTAAATTGTCTGTAGAAGACGCATCTGAAAATAAAAGAGCACGGAAGTGCTGATTACGGAAACAACTGTCTCCCGTGAGTGTGTGTTTAAACAGGAGGGGTGGCACTCGCTTGCCACAGTGGTGGCCCGTGCGGGGGGAGTATTAAACACACAGGAGACGGCATGGAACACAGCCAGGTGCAGGGGGAAACGCCACAACCGGTGGTGGCGCTGGCGAGGATGCTGGAGGGGATGGCGGCGATGCAGGAGAGGCAGGCGGCGATGTACGCCGAACAGCTAGAGGCTCTGCGGGCGCAAACTTCCCTCCAGACCCAGGCTCTACTGCAGCTGGCGGCTGCGGGAGAAACCAGCTCCCGAGAGAGACAGACCGGACCCCCCGTAGCTCTCCATCTACCAAAAATGACCCCGGAGGACGACGCGGAGGCGTTCCTTGAGGGATTTGAGGTGGCCGCGAGGGAAAGTAAATGGCCGGAGGAGGAGTGGGTCGTCCGCCTCCTGCCCCTCTTGACTGGGGAAGCACAACGAGTGGCACACAGCTTACCCCCCACAGCGCGGACGGTCTACGGCAACCTAAAGAAGGCGGTCCTGGACCGCCTGGGATACAGCCCGGAAGAACACCGGTGACGGTTCAGGGAGACGGCCCTGGCCGGAGAGGACCGACCGTTCGCCTAGATAGATAGATAGATAGATAGAAACTTTATTGATCCCGTAGGGAAGTTCCCTTAGGGAAATTCAGGTTTCCAGTGAGTACAGCACCATAAGTTAAAAAGTTAACAAGTTAAACATCACACACCAAACATAGAGATAGTAACAATATACAGAAAATAAATAAAGAAAATAAATAAAGAATAAAGCAGCAGCGGTTATATAAAATAGCAGCGGTTGTTCCAGTTTAATTAAATAGGTAGTAAACAATAGATAATGAGACTGTTCAGTGTGATGATGATGATGTTCAGGTGATCAGGCCTAACTCTACTTCCTCAGACCTCAGACCTAACCTATCCTCCCCCACCCCCTCCTCTCCCTTCCAACTTTGGAGTTGTGCAGTCTGATGGCACGGGGAACAAAGGAATTTTTCAGTCTGTTCGTGTTGATCCTCGGGAGCAGCAGCCTGTCGCTGAACATACTTCTCTGGTTGCTGATGACAGTGTGCAGGGGATGGCTGGTATTGTCCAGAATTGCCAGCAGTTTTTCTAGTGTCCTCTTTTCCGCCACTGTCACCAGGGAGTCCAGCTTCACGCCAACCACAGAGCCGGCCCGCCGGATCAGCTTGTCCTACGCACAGAGACTGCTGGACATGGCGCGTCGGTGGCTCCGACCGGAACTCCGGTCAGCCGACGGAGTGGTAGAGCTGGTGACACTTGAACGGTTTATCGATGGCCTCCTGGGGGAGACGGCGAACTGGGTGAGGTGCCATCGACCGACCGGGTTGGCGGCCGCCGTCACCCTGGCGGAGGACCACCTGGCGCTCTACCCCCGCGGCCAGTCACAGCAGCAGCAGCAGCAGCAGCAAGGACGGGCAGACACGGCTCCGCGCCGGAGAGCCCCTCCTCGTTCCCTTCCTCCCCCCCTTCCTTCCTCCCTTCCCCGTGCCCAAACCCCCTCCTTTTCCCGTAACAACCCTTTTTTTCCTGTTTCCCCAGCCCCAGGCTCAGTGGCGGCGGGGTTCGAACCACAGAGAGCTCCTCAGACGCCCGGACCGGGGTGTTGGCGGTGCGGACAACCGGGTCACCTGCGCCGCGAGTGCCCGCTCATGGAGGTGGGGCAGGTGGTTCGTGTTGTCGGCCCGCCCACCTCCGCTCCCGACCCAGACGGAGCGTACTGTATTCCGGTAAGGATTCAAGGGAGTGAACACCAGGCGCTGTTGGACTATGCAGACCATGATTCGACAAAGCCTGGTTCGACCCGAGGCGTTGTTAGAAGCATCAAGGGTATCTATAAGATGTGTGCATGGGGATTTACACGAGTACTCTATTGTCTCAGTGGAAATTCGGTGTCAAGGAAAAAAACATAAAATAAAGGCTGCGGTTAGCTCCCGCCTCTCGCACCCTCTGATTTTAGGCACTGATTGGCCGGGGTTTCGCCAGGCAGCTGGTAAGGTAGGGGGGGTGCGTTCACGACGGGTAGGGCTGTGTGATGTGTGTGCTGCTGTCAGCGGTGACGCGGGGTCGTCCGACGCGGCAGAGGGGGAGCCGGCACCAGTGGAGCCTCTGGGGGAGACTCCGCAGGTACCGGTGTTTCGCCCCATGGAGGATTTCCCACTCGAGCAGTCTCGTGATGACACCCTACGCTTTGCCTTTGACCACGTGATGTCCATTGATGGTCAACAGGTGCGCCCTGATGCAACACTCACTCACCCGTATTTTGTAATAATTCGGGATAGGTTATACAGAGTGTGTCGTGACACTCAGACTAACGAGGAAATCACCCAATTGCTGGTGCCTAAAAGCTCTCGGGAAATGGTTTTTCAGACGGCTCATTTTAACCCCATGGCTGGTCATTTAGGGTATGAGAAAACACTGAACCGGATAATGGCCCGCTTCTATTGGCCGGGCATTTGGGCCGATGTGCGTCGGTGGTGTGCGTCGTGCCCTGAATGCCAACTAGTAAATTCCCCGGCTATACCAAAAGCGCCGTTGCGCCCCCTTCCGCTACTGGAGGTCCCTTTTGAGAGAGTGGGGATGGACCTCATCGGGCCGTTTGATCGGAGCACGCAGGGATACCGTTTCATGTTAGTTCTGGTGGATTATGCGACAAGGTATCCCGAAGCAGTTCCTTTGCGCAGCATTTCGGCAAAAAGTGTTGCGCAGGCATTGTTTCAAATAATCTCCCGAGTCGGAATCCCGAAAGAGATTCTGACTGACCAGGGCACCCAGTTTATGTCACGCACACTACGCGAGCTGTACGGGTTATTGGGCATTCATTCTATTAGAACCAGCGTGTACCATCCCCAAACGGATGGGCTGGTTGAGCGTTTTAATAGAACGTTGAAGTCTATGATCCGGAAGTTCGTTCATGAAGATAGCCGTAATTGGGATAAGTGGTTATCTCCTCTGGTGTTTGCAGTGCGGGAGGTTCCCCAGGCCCCCACGGGATTTTCTCCCTTTGAACTACTGTTCGGTAGGAAACCCCGGGGGATATTGGACCTAGTTAAAGAAAACTGGGAGGAGGGTCCGAGAGCCGCTCCTCTCACTCTCTCTCTCTCTGCAGCCGACGCTCAAACCACGCCCACTCCACCACAAATGCATTTAATGATTCTGGTAAAGATTTAGTTTGCATTTGGGGGTCTGTTGATCTCTCAAACCATCACCACCCCCCCCCCCCCCCCCAACCACATGGTCTGCAATCACACTGTGGACCCCCACCCCCCACAAAGCACACAAACTTTCTAAAACCTTTTTTTAAAAATAGATATCATCTTTTAACTTAAAAGTGTCTCCTGGATGCCTTTGAGCCTGGGGGAGGGGGGGGTCTCTGGATCAGTAAAGGTTGATAACCCCCATGTTAAAGGATGCGGAGTACTCATTTTCTTCAGTACTGTCTGTATTTCAGTAAATATGTCATATTTATCCACCCCAACCCCCTATAGATTCTTCAGGAAATTACTTGTGCCTGAGATGAGGGGTAGCTCGTTGGCAAAAAATGTAGCTGTTCAAATGTTATTCTCATAGTAAATTAATTTTTATAGACTCAGACTGATAATTTCCCAAATGCTGTATAGAAATATCTTGTTTTATATTAGTCAATCTCATCCAGTACAGAGATATAGCACTGCATGGTGCAAGGAAGGATTGTTTTTTTTTTTTTTTGCAGAAACACTCTGACATGGAGAGGAAGGGTTTATTGAACCAATCAGAACCTGAGGATGGTCAGGGTTTATTGAACCATTTAGAACCTGAGGATGGTCAGGGTTTATTGAACCAATCAGAACCTGCGGATGGTCAGTTACCTGAACTGAGGAAACCATCCTATCACTTTGAGATAACGTTATGGCCTCAGGGAGCCTGAGTCTCAACTTTACGCCTCATTCTGTAGAGAGCTTCTCCTTCACCAGTGTCATTACACCAGGGGTTCATTCCAATTGCTTATTTTATCCATCTTCATCTTGGTCCTCGCGTAACCTGGAAATCAATCAATCCGCCATCTTTAAGGACGTTCCAATCCGTTTAATGCTCCTTGGAGGAGCAAGGAGGCTCCTGGAGGATGCTTCAGTGAGGATACATCTTTTTTGGAGCGTGTGACGTGTAAATGATCTACCTGTGGTCCACCTCTCCAAATTTGCTGACTGTACATGGCCTGGCTTCAAACTGATGCTAAGCAAGGACGTTCCATTTGCCTAACACATGCTGCCTCAATTCCTCCCTCCTCGTATCTCATCCTTGCATCTCTCCTTCACGTCCTTCATTCAGTGGCGCTAAGAAGAGAGGAAAGGACACTAGGAAGAGATTCAAGGAGTGAAAATAAGTGATTGGAATGAACCCATGGACACTGGTTTTCTACTCGATCAATGAGGAAATACTGCCCCCTACAGCCCCACCAACGCTACTACTCCACCACACTGGTGGCATGTTTAAACAAAAAAACCCTAAAAAAACGCAGGAAAAGGGAAAAGGAAAAAAAAACTCCACCGGGTCCAGCTCTGGCTGGTTCCTTCTGTCACGTTTTGGGGGTGAGGACCCAGGTGCGGAGTGAAAAACACAGGAAATTCAAAAGGGAAGTTTAAACAAAGACCTTTACTTCAAAAATAAATAATAACAAACAAAAGGCCACACAGGGCAACTCTCTAAAACACGAAAATCTTTAGAAAGGGAAAAAGCAAAACTTTCAAAATCCAAATGAACACAGAGCAGAACACGGGCAAGGCAGAACACGGGAGACACAAAAGCAGAGCATACACAGGCGGAAAACACAGAGGCAGAAACACAAGCAGGCTGAACACAAGCAGAACACACAAAAACACAAGCAGGCAGATACATACACAAGAACACAAGGAACCAGAACTCGAGTCTTCTTCTTCTTCTTCTTCTTCTTCTTCTTCTTCTTCTCTGGTTTTAATGGCGGTTGGAAAACCTAAATTGGTGCATTACCGCCCCCTACTGTGTACATTGGCATCTGATTTAGTTCTCAAAAAAAATTTAATAAAACAATAGCCCCACCCTCCCATACCTGAACCACGATTTTTTGCTATATCACTCTATCCCTGGCATCTGACTCCCTCCAAACCCTTTCGCCAAAATTCCCCGTATTTTGTCCCCCTTCACATCCGTTATACCCAAAATCTCTTTCGCTGCATCCACCACCATACTGATTCTTTCTGATTTAGTTTCTATCTTGCTTGCATAGTTAATCACCATCGCAATAAATGCCAGAAACCTTCTTCTATTCAAATGCATGATTTCTTTGTCACATCTCCCTTGATCTGTTCCCTTTATTCCAGTTCTATTCTGCTCCTTCCTCTCAGTTCCCTCTTCTGCCCTCACTCTCTTCGTTGCTTCTGCATATGTTATTTTATTCTGCACTTGTGTTCTTTCCGCCTCACTTTCCCTCTTCCTTCTTTCACACTGCTTTTCTCCCGCTTCATGATTTTCCCCACAGTGAAAGCATATTGCCTGTTCTTTAGACACCGTACAATCATCACCAGAACACCCATCTTTCCCACACCTTCTACACCTGTGATTCTTTTTCCTACACACTGCTGCCAGGTGTTCATAATCCTGACACCAATAGCACCTCAGTGGAACCCTCTCATATTCCCTTACCCTGTAACAAAAATAATCTAAATAGACTCTTTCCGGTAATTCTCCCTCAAATTCTAAAATTACTGATCCATATACTTGTTCTTTTCCCTCCCGATAATTTTTCATCCGCTTTGCCCCTAAAACTCCTTCTACCTCCAAAAAACAATTGGTGTCTCCCGACAACGGGACCCCACTAATAACACCTTTCCGTAGCGCTCTTTCTCGCATTAAAAAACTAACTACTTTTTGTCGATTCAAGTCTTTTTATTTTAAGAGGCTTGTCCCTCAGTCTCTACGACTGACACTCCATGATTATAATTAACCCCCTGGTTACCCTCAATACTCTTACTTCCCCAATCTCCTTCTTTATGAGTTTCCCTATT
Source organism: Anguilla rostrata (assembly GCF_018555375.3). Lineage (NCBI taxonomy): Eukaryota > Metazoa > Chordata > Actinopteri > Anguilliformes > Anguillidae > Anguilla > Anguilla rostrata. The sequence continues at coordinate 1,720,359 of NC_057944.1, forward strand.
CCGTGGGTGTCATTAAAAATGCCATTTGCTTCTCATCCATACCCGGGCCTCACATCCACCTTTATTCCAAATGCATATTTATAATCCTTAACTTCATTTTCAATTCCTTTTTTTTCTTTTCCTATTTCCTCCTTCCACCACTTCACACTCCATTTCTTAAAGTCACTTCATCTGTGATCCAAATTCGATTTTCAACAAACGTATAATTCAAAATCATAGACCAAAACAATCCGTCCTCACATGCAACCTGGTTCAAATCCCGACAAGAATCCCGCCATTTATTGGTTACTAACCCAGCACCCGAGTCAGGGAAACAAAGAACTTAAATAGACAAGACGCTAACAAGACACAGGAGGACACAATGCACAATCACATCAGAGAGGGAGGGGATAAAAAGACACAACCAAAAAACAATAATTGAATAATAGAAAACAATAATACAATTAAACACAGGGAAGAGCAATGAGGGAGAACAAACAGAACTACAAAACTGAATTGCCGCCATCTGGAGGCCCAAAAAGGAAAAGCAGAAACAGAACACAGAACCATGACTTGAAGCCCAATGACTGACGCTGAGGTTTGACTCTGGGTCTGGATTTACCCACATTAGTGTTTATTTGTGGCTCCCTAGAGAGAAATAAGAGCACTGATGTGTAATGTGTAATCCTGAAATCACACACGGTAAAACAATCTGTGTGATGATAAAAAAAGCCGGGTTCGAGTCCCGGGTTTGCGTCCTCTCTGCATGGAGCTAGCACATTCCTGTGTTTGTGCTGGTTTCCTCTGTGTCCATATAGTCCTAATAAAGAAAGAATTACACAAGTCTGTCTACAGATGATGCCAACACAGAATCTATAATTTTACACAACATAATGGGCCCCTTCAGAATAAGAAACATCAGTGTCCATGTTCTTGCTCACAAGTGAAAACATGCAACCATTTATGATGTCTGCAACAACAACAATTTAATGATACTCGTAGTGTATCAGTAATGCCCAAAAAGCCAAACTTCATGCTGACCAGAGAAAGCTTGTGTAATCCATTTATTGACATTATTATTGAAGTTATTACAAGGCTAGCTCTCAGAACTCTGCAAAATTATTAGTGCTGCTTAATTTACTTGTCATGCAGATTCTATTATGTTTCCTACAGCCCAAACGTGAGATTACAGTTCAAACTATTAAGCGCCCATGAAACAAATAGCTCAGCGTGAAACTGAACTTCCACTACCATCTAGTGGCTGTTTAAAAGAACAACAATATTATTTTTCCAACAGTCTTTTCTAGAACTCCACAGGTCTTAATAAATTGCTGTAGATGTAACCGTGAACTAAAATCTTTTGCAAATAATTAAATGTTTGATTGAACAAAAAAACAGTTTTCATGTCTATATGAGTGCACACTGCCCATTCTTTCACTGCTCTGCCTCAGTTCCTGTAGATTCAGTGGGAAACCTGCAGTAATTAATGCACTTCAGGCTGGGTTCTGCAGTGTACAGCTGCTTGGAGGCTTAAGGTAGTGAAGGGAAGTGTATGTTTCTGTATTTCTGTATGCACTCCTGGCCACTTCTGCCTAGGCCTGCGGCATTGTCCCAGTCTCCACATTCCCAGTTACCGTGGCGATGAGGGAGAAGAGCGATGAAGAGCTACGAGGAGGATGGAATGCAGCTCAAGGCCGTCCTGAGTGCACTCCTGAGAGGACCCGAAAAGCTCTGGCACCCACCATGAGGATATACCACCCCTGTCCCAGGCACTATACTGTGCTGTTGTGTTGTGTGCTGAGAGGCCTAATTACTGATGTAACATCCGTGTGTGACCACAGACAGAGCCTCTATGCTTGTGAGATGTGACCTTATGATGTGCGATGCTTAGAACTATCAAGACTGAGATAACTTAGTGAGTCTTTGGAGAATGCCCCTGCATGCTGTGCAGTGGGTATTTCCCTGGTGCATATTGTACTAAATTCTGTTACAGCGAGAAAATTTCGTCGGACCTGATGATTTCCTGTCTACCTCATGTGCCTGCTTTGAATGGGTCCTATCAATGCGCATAGTATTTGGCATTCTGTATGGTAGTCTGTATTTCTTATGGATGCTGGTAAGGTGTAATTTTATTGAAAGTAGGCTTGGGGCCAAGCGGCCAAACCAGACTTCGTTTTTGAAGCTCATTTCCTGGTGTTGTAGTTCCTTGTTGCTCACTAGCGCCACTACGGATGGCTCCAGTATAAGTGTTTTCATATCCGGTTTCCATGTAAGTCTATGGTACAAATGCGATCAAAATACAAAGTCAATAATTTTTTCTCACAAGAACAAATAGTCATAATAGGTGTATTTTATTCGTTTTATGACGGTCCATGGGTCGATTTCATGGTGTATTGCGTCATTTGGGCACAGTGCCAATATTTGTTCTGGACCAATGAGGTACAGCTTGCGTCACTTCCGGATTACTGCGGAGGACTAAGCTACAGTAGGGGCTACAGTCTATGGTCACTGGGGTGGGAGGTGGCGCCTCTTGGCCTTGACATTGCGGCTCCGGCCACGGTCCACCTGTGTGAAGTCAGAAAATGCAGGCATCCCATTTCGTAGTGATTTCATTATGGCGTGTGCTATTTACAGCTGCACTAGACGACCATAAAATAATCCTCCTCTTAAGTTTTTCGGTAGCCGAGTCATTTTTACTATTTCTTTTAGCCTCTTTTAGCCTACTTAGTTGGCAGAAAGCGTAATCAGCTTGCTGTATTTGGTAGTCCAGTAGCCTAAGCTAAAACAGTTTGCAACTTCGGCTACCAAGCCATTTGACTGGCTAGCTAAACTTAACCGGCAAACATTCAATCTGTCAGGCTTGTCAGTCGTGTACATTACATTACAGGCATTTAGCAGACGCTCTTATCCAGAGCGACTTACACAACTTTTTACATATCACTTTACATTGTATCCATTTATACAGCTGGACATATACTGAAGCAATGCAGGTTAAGTACCTTGCTCAAGGGTACAACGGCAGTGTCCTTACCCAGGACTCGAACCTGCGACCTTTCGGTTACAAGCGCAGTTCCTTACCCACTGTGCCACACTCCGTCCCATTAGTGTACATTCCGTAAATGACTACCTGGGCCATGCTTCACGCATGTGACAAAGATACTCCCGATAATCCCGATTTTGGGATAAACATTTTTTCAGTTTCACGAAACGAATTAAGAGTCTCAAGGTTCATTTGCTGAATAACATACAACACACGATGAAATCACACACACAGAATTTAACGAAATTAACCATCTTGGCATTTATGGTAAATGGACTGCATTTATATAGCACTTTTATCCGAAGAGCTTTACAATTGATGCCTCTCATTCGCCAGAGCAGTTAGGGGTTAGGTGTCTTACTCAAGGACACTTCGACATGCCCAGGGCGAGGTTTGAACCGGCAACCCTCCGACTGCCAGACAATAAGTCTTACATTACATTACACATTACACATTACATTCATTTGGCAGACGCTTTTATCCAAAGCGACGTACAAAAGTGCATTTTCATGATCGTAGACAACTGCTGAACACGGGTTCAGTAAGGTACAATTACTTATTTTGTACAGCTATTTCTAGCCGAGAACAATGAACACTATCCTGGTCTAACATCTGCAAAGCCAACTAGGCAGAAGAATAAGCTACAGTATTAGGACAGATACAATTTACCAAGAAGTGCAGGGATGGGGCAACATGTAACAAGTGACAGGGAAAAACGTTTTTTTTTTATTTTATTTTTTTAAATATTTATACAGCGTGGTGGTGGTTAGTCTAGATATAGTCTGAAGAGATGAGTCTTCAGGCCATGGCAGAAGATGGATAGTGAGGGGGAGGTTCGGAGAGGGACGGGGAGTTCGTTCCACCACTGGGGAGCTAGGGTGGAGAAGCTCTGTGATCCCTTTGGGCGGGTGGGAGGGGTTACAAGACGCCCTGCTGCCGCAGAGCGGACTGATCGAGCAGGCACATAGAATTGAGTCATGTCCTGCAAGTAGATGGGGGCTGTCCTGTTGGCGGCAGTGTAGGCAAGGGTCAGGGCTTTGAATTGGATCCTGGCAGCGACCGGTAGCCAGTGAAGTGATCGCAGCAGAGGAGTGACGTGGGAGAATTTGGGGAGGTTGTAGATGAGTCGGGCAGCGGCATTCTGAATCATCTGTAGTGGCTGTATGGCACAAGCTGGCAGGTTTGCCAGGAGACAGTTGCAGTAATCAAGGCGAGAGGTCACCGTAGCCTGGACGAGCAGCTGGGTGGAGTGCGTCGTCAGGTATGGTCGAATCCTCCTGATGTTGTACAGGAGGAATCTGCAGGACCATGATGTTGCCTTGATGTGCTCCTTGAGGTCCAGTTGGTCATCCAGGACCACCCCCAAGCTCTTGGCAGAGTGAGAGGCAGTCACTGTGGTGCCATCAACCGTGAGCTTACCTCCTGAGCTATATCGCCCCCCATTTAGAAAGGAACATGTTTTTAGCATTTAAGAGACCGACAAGAGCATTTAAGAAAGTGGTTCTCAGAATCGGTCCTGGGGGCTCCTTGCGTATATTGGCTTTTCTCCATTGGTTTTGATGATCTACAAGAAAAAAAAATTGCCTAATAATAATTAGAAATTCAATGTACATTATTTTTGTCTTCATACACCAGGTGGAAAACTTGCTGTACAGAGTGCGTGGTCATATTTACATGCCCGCAGATCAGTTATTAAAATACTTGGTAGACTTGTTAATCACCGCTGACAGTGTTAATTTTTATTCGGTAAAAAGTGACTTGCAAACGATTGCTCAACTAGCGTCACCCAGCAAGTGTACACCACAAACGGCGATGGAGTTGTAGCAGTTACTGGCTCATTAACTGACTGTGGCGAAAACCTACGACGATAACTTGCTTGGTTAATAGCAGGTCTACCAGACAGTTATATGAAAATTAGCCTAGTCAAATCACCAGCAGCCTACACATCTCTGATTGACTGACCATCAGTGTAGTGGATGTTCTTCCCCTGTGGTTCATATTGCTAATGCGTGAGCTAACCATGGATAGCCTACCTAGCTCACTGGCAAGCTGATATGCTAGCTAAGCATATTTGTTTTGCTGAGAAACATAAATTGAAGATAACTGAACATAATTGTATTATTAATGTCATACATATAACGTGATTACATGACACAGTACAGTCACGGATGGAAATTAAACTCCGTAAACATTTGATAATATATTTTAAAACATAACGGCAGACAGTCAGCTAGCCTCAAGTTCTTTCTGCAATCGTTTGTTCAGGTTGATGGGCTTTTCCGCACCGGACTGTCAATCACATTGTAAAAATCACAGAACTGCTTAACTCTATGGTTTTGGCTCCAAATCGACAACATGGCCGCGCCCGCTATTGAGCTTCAAAACTTGTTTTAGAGACCCACGGAGAGTCAACGGATGACGTCACAGTAGCTTTGTCCATATTTTTTACAGTCTCTGCTTGGGGCTGCTGTATGGCTCATTCAGTTAAGGCACCACGCTGAGGTGCATGGATGAGCCTCACGGCCTCAGGTCGAATTCGGACCGTGCCAGTGCCAACTGTGGCCGGTAGCTCCACAGGGAGACGCAATATTGGTGCCTGTGTTGCCCAGGGTACGGGAGGGTTCAGACAGACAGGGATCTGCGTTTCATTGCTCTCTAGCGACCCCCCTTGGGCGCTCGTATGACTGCATGTCAGAGCTGCTTATGAAAGGTCTTCCTCCAGTATGAAAAACAGCTTTTCTGTTCTATTCCATTACTAATTATACATGCTCAAAAGCTGAAATGTGGTAAATGTTAATTTTTCTCATCCAAGCAGATGCAGAGTATTAATGTGTAGGCTTATTATTACACCAAAAGCGTGATTTTTATTTTTATTTTTTTAAAGCAAAGCATGAATATTAAACATAATTTTTAAAAATTAATTAATTAATTTATTTTTATTTATTTATTCACACAAAGTAAGTGGTAAAACAAAAGTATATAACAACAAACATAGCAGGGATTGTGCACAAGAGGTAAGAAACCCCAAGGGGCTTATAGTAAAAACCTCCACTCTAGGATTTACAATTTATCCTAATACTATGGATTTTTTATTTTTTCATAATGAGATTAAAAAATAGAAAGAGGAAAAAAAAACAAATTCATAGCAATAGGAATATTAATTTAATAAAAGGTCATGTCATGGTTCTGGCTCCATCACATGGCTGTTTGATGTAATTAAAACAGGGAAACATTTACTCAGACAAGCTCGCTCCTGTTAATGAAAGTGCTGGCATATGGCATTAGAAAACTTCTGAGAATTCCTCTGCAAGCTGTGGCATGTGTACCTCTCTGGTGCTCCTTGTAACAAAACCTGTAACTGTGGAAAACAGTTGTCTGACCTGGTATTCTCCTGTCTACCTTGTGTACCTGCTTCAAATTTGTTCATGTCAATATGTTCAAATAATGCCCAGCCAAACCAGACATTTATATTCTGCAACAGTGAGATTTAAACGGAACAGCCTGTGCCTTAAAGTACTGCAGTCTTTAATTTGTTCAGCTGTCATTTGCACACCTCAACAGTTGTTTTCATGTTTTAAGCATTGCTGGATATATTGCTATAAACTGCTGTTTCACAAATTACCCAGATGATGTCTTAACAATCAAGAACAGTTTGTATATCGCTGGGATTATACATAGTCTATCATTGCCCTTTCATTGATTAAAGTTACATTTTGACCACATACTTCTAAAGAATAGTACTGTCAAAAATCATGTTAAAAAGCCAGCATGATCACTCTGACATCACTTGCAATAGATCTTTTGGAGAAAAGAGTGCTGTCATATATATTCAATGATACCAAAAACAAGATGGACCCACTGCCCTTTGCACACAAAGTTAGGCACGGCATTGATGATTCTTTACTTTTTCTCTCTTTTTTTTACATTGTAATTTACTTTCAGTTCAGTGAACTCTTGAGAATCTGTCAACGTCTGCCTTGAAACTCAACCTCTGGAGCACTTGCAGTATTGCCACATGGCCACCAGGTGGCAGAATGCATCTGCTTTGTGTTTACTGTATTTCAACAAACTCACAGATCTGATAGTTGTCAAGAAATGCTGTGAAACTTTTGCCCATTTCCAGCTCCTGTCACGATATATAATGATTTTATTAAATTCCATTTAGCATGAGGATGGAGGTGCAATTTCAAAGAAATGCACTGGTCGACGCACTGACAAAGCTTATTGTTGCTGTATACAGAGCACACACAGCACACTGATGCACACTGCCTCAGAGTACATTAACACACAGTCTGCCAGGCCCCAGACCGACCCACACACACACACATATACACACACGCGCACATGCACAAAGAGATTCGAATACCACACCTCCACAGCTGTTCTGCTATCACAAATTATCCAGACAATATTTTAACAAGGCCAAATTACTTGAGAGAATTTAGGAAACATTGGGCAGCATTGCTGTGGAATACAGCTTGTTTAATTTGTGTGAGTTAAGATAGCCAATATTGTTTCATGTAACTTGGCACAATTTTAATATTAATACTTTTAATGGCAGGCGTAGATTTGAAGTAATGACTTATAGATCGTGCTTTGTGTGTGTGAGTAACTTGGCATTTCTGTACGTTGAAAACGTGTTTTTCATCAGATGTAATTACAGTATCACATTTTGCAGTAAATTATTATCAATGTTCAGTCCAAAAACTCTTATTAGAGGCCACTGTTGACCTTTTAAACTTTGGCTGTACAATCCTTCCAGCTTCTCTCATTGTTAGGCCTGGATTTATAACATGGTCAATCACAGTGGCTCTAAATTCATTTGATCAAGATCTAAATTTGTCCATCAATACCAACTGCATTGGGCTGCTCCATGTTGTCAGAAGGTGCTGAATGTAGTGCTGTAAATCAGCCTTTTATATAGTGCTGAAGGGATTACCAATCGTGCTGCAATGAAGCTCACCTGGGCAATGTGGTTGGAAGTGATGAGACAGGATTGCTAACATGTTGACTTTATTTCACAATCTGCATGTCTAGCAATAACAATCTGAATGTCTTAATATGAAGTGACAGTACTGTGAAAACTGAGTGTGCAATTCAGAATTTTGCACTTTGTATGTAGGTACAGCAATTTGTGTTTTGCACATTGAGTCAAAGAAATCATATCATACTGTAATGCATTTGTAATGTGTGACTGCAGTTACTAGAAATGTATCTGAAAAAAAACTGTAAGGTCTCAGGAACATCTCAGAGACTGGATGTCATGCAAACTACACTTCTTCCTTGATTTTGGCTTCGCGGTCTAATCCATTCAACTGATGTGCAGCAGATACAGGTTAAAACGTGCAGGAAAACCATTTCTTTGAGATGTAATATAAACACACCTGCTCAATAGACAAGTAGTGACTTTTCTAAATGTATTGAATTGTGGTTACACTACAATAACAGAAGCAACCACTCATCAGACACTACATAAATTCTCTTTTAATGGATTTTACTACTACTACTTTTCACTACACAACTTTTCTCATAATTTATTAAATAATAATTCATTTCCACTACTGTAGATGAATGTCATTGCTTCAACTGTGCAGATTTTAACGCCATGCTGATCTGCTCATATTGAGCCCAAACATAATCCCATACAGAATATGAAATAAATACTACTGTCACAGCAGTTAAATACATCACACAATAATAAATCATAACACCAACACATTTGATGTTTATAATTCAGGTTTAATCATTGAAGATTATTGAAGATTATTGAAAATACAGAAAATAAAAGCAACAGACCCAATAAATAAGGAAACTCAACCCATCATTGTTTACAGTAATGAAAGGAAATAAGTACACTGCAGTGACCATTCTGCGTTCTCCCTATCAGCTGCATTTGCCCACATAAATTTGCACATTGGAACTCTTATGAAAATGAATGAAAGCACCTATAAAAACTAGTAAGTGGAGGAGTGCCACTGGCTTCTCTTATACAAAGATGCAGATACAGGAGAGAGTTAGCCTATTACTTAAAAAACATTTTACCCTGCCACATTTTGCCATTATTACACTCAATGTTATATTAGTGTTTTAATAATCAAAAGTACATTAACACACCTTTAACATTTGAAATAACCTGAACATGCTGAAAGATCATACTCTTATGTACAGGGTTTAAGCTGTACTGAGGTTAATATTGGGTACAGCTGAAATTGCACTGGTAAGGCATTGGTCAAGGAAGATTGCAAGTGTGTCGACATGTGTGTGTGTGTGATTGGGTGAGAGTGGGTTTGTGTGTGTGTATTTGTGAATGTGTGTGCATGCGTGCGTATGTTTGTGGGAGTGACTGTGGATGTGAGTATGTGTGTGCGTATGCATGTGTGTGCGTGAGTGCCCGGGTAGCGTGTGTGAATGGGTAAGAGAAAGTGTGTGTGTGCGTGTGCACACATATATGTGTGTATGTCTGTGTGTGTGTACATGTGTGTGAGTGCATGAGTATGTGTGTGTGTGCACACGGGTGCGTGTGTGTATGGGTAAGAGAATGTGTTTGTGTGTGTTTATACATTTGTGTGTGTGTGTGAGTGTGCGTCCGTTTGAGAGAATTACTGTGGATGTGAGAGTGTGTGTGCGATTGAGAATGGGTGTATGGATGTGTATGTGTGTGTGCGTGAGAGTGCCTTTGTGAATGTGTGTGTGTGTGTGTTTATACGTGTTTGTGTGTGTGTGTGTATGTATGGGTATGAGAATGTTTGTGCAGACGTGTATAATGTGCGTGCATGCATGTATGTGTGTCTGTGTGAGTGCGAATGTGTGAGTACATGAGTCTGTGTGTGCGCGTGTGTGTATGGGCAAGAGGAATGTGTGTGTGTGTTTATACATGTGTGTGCACGCGTATGGGAATGAGAATGTGTGTGTGTGTGTTGACACGTGTTTGTGTCTCTGCACGCATGTATGTGTGTGTATATGAGTGTGTGTGGTGTGTGTGTGTGAGTGGATATATGAGTGTGGTGTGTGTGTGTGTATGTGTATCTGAGTGTGCATGTGTGTGTGTGTGTGCGCGCATATGAGTGCGTGCGTGTCTCTACTCCAGTTGGCAGAGGGACACTGAGGTGGACTCGCACACTGTAAATCCAGCACAGAGGGGTGTGTGTTGAGTGAAGTGTGTGTGGAATCTGTGCAGGAGGGTCAGTGTGTCAGAGTCAGAGACGCTGTAGAAGGACAGAGTGCCGGCCGGACGGTCCACACACACTCCTACCCTGTACACACACGCTCTTCTACCAGCATCATCATCACACACTGCTCTGCGGTAGGGGGAGGTGAGGGCAGGTATGTCTGTTGGGTTCTTATTGTGCCAGACAGAGCATCTGAGTTTATCAGAGTCTCTGAGTTTACGGCACTCCAGACTCCAGGAGTTTTTATTCCATCCAAACCAACAGTCAGGACCCTCTCCTTTCCTGCTGATTCCTTTATATGTCACTGCTATAAAAACCCATCTCTCCTCCTGCTCAGGCAGAGTAAACTCAGCCTCCCAGTAACAGCGCTCACACACACTCTCTCTGCACACAACCTGCTCCCAGTGCTCAAATCTCTCTGGATGATCAGGATATGGCTGCTCTCTCCCCGGTGTGTGTGTCACCCTCCTGTTCCCCTCAGACAGAGACAGCGCTCTGTGTGCTGTGTTTGGATCCAGTGTGAGCTGACAGCCGTCTGCACACCAGAGACATTAATGAGATTAATTATCATTATTAATATTCACTTCATTATGTGTGTGAGAGAGAAAGGGCTGTCATAGTACCTCTGTGTGTGTGTTTGTGTACGTGTGTGTTTCTGATTGTGTGTTTAAGTGTGTAAGAGAGATGTCTCTCTCACTCACACACACACACACACAGAGCAGAGTGTGTATCTATGGAAAGTGTTCTGTGTCGATACACACTCACATTTCCTGGGTCCTGGTTTGGTCCTGTTCTCTCCTCCATGGTCCACACTGTAAGAACAGCAGAACAGAATTTTGAATTTTAACAATCCTTTATTTCCACTCTCAACACACCAATAGCATCACAAAGACACAATAAAACACAAAACCACGATCATATGAAAAACACACAAATCTGTCACAAAGGAAACTTATTCCATTCCCTCACCCTATTCCATGTGCAAAAATAGCTCCCTTCCCTCCACTGAACATAAAACACCCTTATAACACACACACTCTGAAACACACTCAGGCTCTCCATTGCTTTGTAATACTGAAACTCCACCATCACTGTGTCCCTGACCAAACCCCTAACTACAACAACCACATTTTGTCTGTCCCCTCCACCAATCATATTTTTCCCAATTGTAGAAACAGCTATTTTCGCCTCAAAATTAAATAAATGAGCTGGCACTTATCTGTCTTTGTTTTTATTGGAAATCAAGGATAAAAATATTACCTGTAAATGTTTCCCCTAGTAACCAAAATAAACTTCCCAAAAAAGAAAAGAGAGGCTGAAGTCTGGCACACCCCGAAAAACAATGATTAACAGTTTCTCTCTCCATGCAGAATGGACAATGGTGGGATCCTGCCGGGTTCATCACAGAAATAAAACTATTTACTGCAGTGATCCCGCGCAGCACCCTCCACTGTAGATCCCCCCCCCCAACCCCTTCTGCCTGTGTGTGTATGTGTGTGTCTGTATGTGTGCGTGTGTGAGGTGCAGTGTGGAAACTCTCTGTACTTACAGCAGTGTGAGTGTGTCCAGTTTAGCAGCAGACAGCGCTCTCACTCCTGAGTCTCCTGGGTGATTGTATCTCAGGTCCAGCTCTCTCAGGTGTGTGTGTGTGTGTGTGTGTGTGTGTGTGAGGTGCAGTGTGGAAACTCTCTGTACTTACAGCAGTGTGAGTGTGTCCAGTTTAGCAGCAGACAGCGCTCTCACTCCTGAGTCTCCTGGGTGATTGTATCTCAGGTCCAGCTCTCTCAGGTGTGAGGGGTTTGAACACAGAGCTGAAGCCAGAGAATCACAGCCTCTCTGTGTGACTCTACAGCCTGACAGCCTGCAGAGAGAAGGACACACACACCTTACACACATTAATATAAACTAACAGGGCTGTGTGTGTCAAACACATAGCAGTGTGTTACACACCTTACACACTAATATAAACTAACAGGTCTGTGTGTGTCAAACACATAGCAGTGTGCTACACACCTTAATATAAACTAACAGGGCTGTGTGTGTCAAACACATAGCAGTGTGTTACACACCTTACACACAATATAAACTAACAGGGCTGTGTGCTTCAAACACATAGCAGTGTGTTACACACCTTACACACATTAATATAAAGTAACAGGGCTGTAAGGCTGTCAAAAGTGCCATGAAATTGAGTTCGAATATTAGCTTTTGTAATTAGGTAGAATTCAAATATATTCGAATATCATTTGCATATAATTAACAAAAATAATCTGCTTCTTGTCGGGCAGAATATATGCACGTGACGCGTTATTTTCCACAAGCAGGCAGTAGAATAGAGGACATTGGTGAACTTTCATACTAGGTTACTACATCTGGGGCCTCATTTATAAAACGTATTTTAGATAAACTGTGTGGCGCGTACGTAGAAAATCACGTCAAAGTTGTGATTTATAAAATTTCAACATGACTCGATTTGACCGTGGAAACGGTTGTGGCTCCACGTCAGGTCTTCACTTTACGTATGCACACGCATGTTCATTTTATAAATGAGCCCCCTGCAGTTTCTATAGCCTAATGCACAAATTAATAAAGAACTTTCTCCTGGATGTAATTTGCCAAAACTCAGCATTTATTAATCACAATAATAGGGGAATCATTGTGAAATCCCTGTTGATTTGTTAACACAAAAACTATTCAAACGGCTAATACCTGTAGCCTAAAACAACATAAATTACTTACTCTGTTTAGTTTAACTTCTTTCATCATCCAATTGTATCAAAATCTTCAGAACAGAAAGGAAACATAGCCTGCCATGTTAACATTATTCAGCCTAAATTGTTAGCTGACCAGATCTGTTGAACGAAGTGAAAAAAGAGACTGGCTCGCGAGGCTAGCTGACCAGTAACGTTAGGTGTCCATGGAGCTGAAAGTATCACCGGAAGTTATTGGCAAGGAAAACCAGAGGATCCACTTGCTCTGGGTCCAGGGCAGAACGTTTTTTGTTGACAGAGGAAGTAACGTTAGCACAGGAAATGAACTTTGCGTGCATGAACATGATTCATTACATTACATTACATTACATTACATTACATTCATTTAGCAGACGCTTTTATCCAAAGCGACGTACAAAAGTGCATTTTCATGATCGTAGACAACTGCTGAACACGGGTTCAGTAAGGTACAATTACTTATTTTGTAAAGCTATTTCTAGCCGAGAACAAAGAACACTATCCTGGTCTAACATCTGCAAAGCCAAACTAGGCAGAAGAATAAGCTAGAGTATTAGGACAAATACAATTTACCAAGAAGTGCAGGGATGGGGCAACATGTAACAAGTGACAGGAAAAAGGGTTTTTTTTTTTTTTTTTTTTTAATATATATATATATACACAGTGTGGTGGTGGTTATTCTAGGTATAGTCTGAAGAGATGAGTCTTCAGGCCACGGCGGAAGATGGATAGTGAGGGGGAGGTTCGGAGAGGAACGGGGAGTTCGTTCCACCACTGGGGAGCTAGGGTGGAGAAGCTCTGTGATCCCTTTGGGCGGGTGGGAGGGGTTGCAAGACGCCCTGCTGCCGCAGAGCGGAGTGGTCGAGCAGGCACATAGAATTGAGTCATGTCCTGCAAGTAGATAGGGGCTGTCCTGTTGGCGGCAGTGTAGGCAAGGGTCAGGGCTTTGATTCGCCGCATGAAATTAAAGCCTGTATATTCATGTTATTACAAAACGCAGGATCCAAAACTAAAATTAGAATGCTCAAATTTAGGTTCGAACTTTTAAAAAAAAAAAGGTTTTCGAATATTTTTCGTACTTCGAATATTTTTTTACAGCCCTACAAGGGCTGTGTGTCAAACACCTATCAGTGTGTTACACACCTTACACACATTAATATAAACTAACAGAGCTGTGTGTGTCAAACACATAGAAGTGTTACACACTATTATTATTATTAATTACATTTATATAGCACTTTTCCAAATGCTCAAAGTGCTTTACAGTGAAGGGGAACTCACCTCACCCACCACCAATGTGTAGCACCCACCTGGGTGATGCACGGCAGCCAATTTGCGCCAGAACACTCACCACACATTAGCGAAGGTGGAGAGGGAGAGAACATTTATTTAGCCAATTAAGTCTGGGGATGATTTTTAGTGGCAAGTTTGCAAGAGCCAGATCTGGGATTTGGCCAGGATACCGGGGAACCCCCTACTCTTAGCGATAAGTGTCATGGGATCTTTAGTGACCACAGAGAGTCAGGACCTCGGTTTAACGTCTCATCCGAAAGACGGCATCTCCTACAGCACAGTGTCCCTGTCACTGCACTGGGGCATTGGGGTTTATTTGTACCAGAGGGAAGATTGCCCCCTGCTGGCCCACCCAACACCACTTCCAGCAGCAACTCAGTATTCCCTCGTGGTCTCCCATCCAAGTACTAACCAAGCCCACACCTGCTTAGCTTCAGCCATTTGGCAGGAGCAGAGTGCATGGAGGTATGGCTGCTGGCAAACCTTCTACAGCTATATATAAAATAAAATGGATGTGGAGTGAGTCATTACCAAACGCATTTGAGTTTACACCCCACTAGTCTGATTCACAGGACCCAGACTGTGGGTATAAGCCTGACACTGGCCGACTATTTCAATCAGAATTCACCTCCCCTTCCGCTATCTGCTTGTTACTGTTTTCAAAGTCCCCGTCGCTACGTGAAACAACAACAACCTCCAAGCTAGCAATCTGCACGCTGAAAATGGCAAGTTTTGACGAAGATTTGGATCGTGCAATAAGGCAGGCCTGCTTGGTTCTTTCGGTGAATGGTTGTAAATACAAAGAATATGTTTAGAACATTTGCTGTCTGACAGGGACGTTCTTGCATGTTTGCCCACCGGTTACGGAAAACGTTTCATATACCAAGCATGGCTTATCGACTGCAGTGAGCTAGCGAGGGTAAACACAGAGACATGGCGTGAAAATGCCATGGTTTGGTAGTGTCCCCCTTGGTCGTGATAATGGAGGACCAGGTGAAAACCCTGCAGACAAGGGGGGTAGCTGCAGCGTACGCCGGGCAAGACCCAGACACGGACGAGAAAATAGCTGCTGGCCAGTACTCCATTACGACACTATTTTTCAAGGGCACCGTCAATGCATCCTGGGCTTAGCGCCGCCCAAGACGATTGTGATTGGTTTAAATAAACACAAACAAGCCAGGGCATTTTTTTCCTCTATAGCGGAATGATAATGGGTTGAGCCAGACCTTTCTCCAGCGCTGGCACAGCGCTAAAACAAAGTGTGGAGATGGGTCTGGCTATGCGAGACTAACACCCCACTACAGTTCAGGAAACAGGACTAATTAATTTTATTCATTCATGTGTATAGAGTCTTATTCTTCCAAGAGGAAGAACAGGAACATGCTCTTTCAGTTCTGTGGAGTGTTTGTTTTCACATTAGAAACATTGACATCAGTGTTGTATTTAGTCACATTGTAGCCCTTATTTATTGAAGGGTGTGTGTTTGTACTCACCCCAGTCTCTGCAGTTTACAGTGTGGGTCCTCCAGTCCAGCAGAGAGCGCTGTCACTCCTGAATCCTGCAGCTCGTTGTCTCTGAGCTCCAGATCTCTCAGCTCTGAGTGAGGAGAACGCAGGACTGAGGCCAGAACATCACAGCAGCTCTCTGTGAGATTACACCAACCCAGCCTGTGGAGAGACCACACACACACACACAAACACACGCACATGTACACACACACACACGTACACACACACACGCGCGCACACACACACATGCAAACACACACACGTACACACACACACACAAATTCACAGCTGTGACACTGTGTTCCTTGGCAGTTGATATATATGCACCTACGCATTCCTGAGATGTACACACAAAAACAGGGAGGGGGTGTGTAAATTAAGTTCATTAAGTATTCTGACTAATTCACAAAAGTCTAAGGCAATTACTGGGCTCTATTCACCAATAAATATGGTGAAACCACAAGGTTGGGAGTCTACTGCAAGGGATTCATTGCCAAACCCTTTTCATATGATGAACTTGCAAACATTCATCTAATCTGCAAACACAAAAAACAGAATTTTTGTGGTGCACTTTACCTCACCTGACATGTTCTTCAGTCCATGAACATCTATATGTTTTAAAAACGTTCAATATTCATCACTATGAATAGATAAATATAATTATTAATGTACACGTGAACCCCATTAGCTGAATACACTACTGTTATCAGTATTTTCTTCCTAATCTTGTAACCATCAAGTTATCAAACAATTTGTGGTTAACTAATACAGCGTTTTTGGCACTAATTGTAAAAGTTTCACAAAGGTAAAATGAAACCGCATTTAATTCGCTTGTTAAGCCGTGACGTATGGACCTTCCGATAATACTGTTTCCAGGTCCAAGCCTCTACTGCAGTGGTTCTCAACTCGGGCCAGAAAGGGCCGGTGTGGGTGCAGGCTTTTGTTCCAACCAAGCAGTTACACACCTGATTATACTAATCAACCTTTGGAGTCTTTACTAAGGACCTTGATTAGTAGAATCGGGTGTGTAACTGCTTGGTTGGAACAAAAGCCTGCACCCACACCGGCCCTTTCTGGCCCGAGTTGAGAACCACTGCTCTACTGCGTTGGCTGAGGCTCTCGTCTTTTCAACATGCCGCAGTGCTGTGTCCCTTGTTGTTTGAATAGATCTGAGTCCAACAAAACTATTCAATTGTCATTCTATTGCTTTCCTTGCGATGAGAAAGAGAAGAGGAAATGGCTGCAGTTGATAATTAAGTTCTTAAACGAATGAAGAAAAACAAAGTTTGGCGCCAGTGGGTGCTAACGTTACCTAGCTGTTTACATCCTACCTCTCCTTATCAGGTCTCATTATTAGTGCACAACCTGTCTACATTACAGTTTATCATTACTGTACACCTGCTACCATATATTCTTACCATTGTATTAAATGTAAGGAATAAACCGCGACGGGCTGTCCAGTTATTGGAAAATAATGGTAGTTTTACTTATTTGCACCGTTGTTGAGCAAAAACTGGTGGTTAATTCTATGAAACCAACGATTCTAACAAGAAAAAATAGTTCCTTCTTGTTTTATACCATACAATTAGAACTACACAAAACCATAACTCAATCAAATTAATCTCCCTACCTCTTGCTTTTTAAATGGTGTGGTCGCGCAGTGTAGACATAACGTCTTTCTAAGACCCTCTGAAGCGGGTTTTGAATGCCAGTTAGCTTTATGATAGGTTCGCCGTCACTTGTCACCTACCCAATATTGGTTTTAGGTCAGAATGGTCTCAGCATGCTTGTTATGCCGATTAGCTAGCTAGCTAACTATTTAATTGTATTCAAAACAGCGGTTAAAACACAATCCTTTACTAAGATATGGATGAAAATGCGTCCCGTAGCTATGACTTAAATACGGAACGCCTATCTACTGTCAAAATAAAGGAGGATTCCGTATTTTTCCGGATTGTTGGCATTCCTAAATGAAGCCAGTAACTAGAACTGTGATTCAACGTTGATATCAATTGTGAACATGGACACTGAAAAGTGGAGGGGACGTAACAACAATTGAAAACTGAAAGAATAATGTTGGTGTTTTAACTGCTTTAGAATGCTGGATTTTGTAGCGCATTTATTTCATCGGAGTTGAAAGAATTTAGACCCTTTTTAACCCTCAATGGTGCCTCACTAAAGTAGTGATCGTTAAAAGGTACACAGGTTCGGGATCTGAACGAGCATTTGGACCTTTTCACAGTCTCTGGTTTGGACCCGGAAATGGTCTTACGTCACGAGTGACGTCAGACTTAAAAAGCGGATACAAAATTGCGAATTCTAATTTAATGTGACTGTAACCCTGACGACACTGTTTAAAATGTGGCCGTTAGGAGGGTCGGTTGGTTACCATAGCGATGACAGAAAACGACTCAGAGCGAGCTGTTACCTCAGCTAGTTATTCTTTGAAAATAAATATAGAACTACAGTTACACAAAACAATTATATGATATTAACACTTTGCAAATATCATTCTACCTTTTCAGACTGTTCGCTTATGTCTGCCAACATTCGCGTCGAACATAAAGCTAGCGGAAAAAAAGTTTGAAATAGTTTGCAAATGTTCAACTTGTTCGCTGAACTTGAACGCACCTTTGGCAAATATCATTCTTTTATCATTTTCTTCAAACAACATGACCGTCAAGTTGACAATTGTTGCAGTTGTTGTAAATTTAGCTTTGGCTCACAGGCAGGCGTTAGCTAGCTAGCAGACCAACCTACCTTAACGTTACTTCATGAACCATCCTAGCTAGTGGAGCCAGCGAAGAACTAAGCAGCGTACTATCACAGACAACTTAAATATATACACCAGTACATAAAATAACATGATCTAAGCAGTCATGATATAATTGGTCAGACATGCGATATTGTGCCGGACCCGTGTACGAGCTGTGCTACTCTTCAGTTCATCTGGGACGATGTACCAGCAATGCAACTACGGCATGATCGTTTTCAACTGGAATTACACTGCAGCGCCATCTAGTGGCTGTATGAGAACACCACAACTGATTATTGCCACTAACTTTTACTGCTGGTAGAAACTTAATTTTTAAAAACGTGGCGTCTTTTGAAATTCCACACATTGCACCTATTTTCTGCATGTCCTTGCCCTATAATCCACCCATTCAGTTTATTCTCGCGCGCTTTTGCGAATATAAAAGGCTAATTATTGCGCTGCATTTAATTATTATTGTAACAATGATAATAATAATGATAATAAAAGCCTGATGTATTAAGTCATTTTTTTTCTTTTAAAACCCCGTACCAAATGTTTGGTAGACCTTGTGGAGTAATATAAACTGCACAAAAAATAAATAAGTGGGGGCATTTGAAAATTATTTGAAAACTTTCTTGAGGAGTCTCCTTGTTTCTTGCTGTATTATGACCATTATGCCCTCTACCCTCTGCCTAGCAAGAGCAGTAAAGTGATCCTGAAGAACTACGTTTAGAGAAATTAAGCCCCCATTTTTTTTTTTTTTTTTTTAGCTTTTATTAAATATTTGTCAATTGCATTGTCCCAATTAAGCTGGTTAAATATGAAATCTGTAAAACAGGACATTTCTCCACATTTGATTTTTATTTTTTTTTTGTTTGTTTTGTTTCTTGTTTTCTTTCTGTGGTTACGCATGACCCATGTACCAAGACTGCACTGCTTGCCGTGCATAAGAAGTGCATATGTTCACTGAGGAGTATTCAATTAAATTTTATTTGCATGGTGCTTTTTACAGACAAACATTTTACAAACCGTCACAAAGACGCTTTACAGCGTAGAAAGGCGGGAAACAGAGCAAACAGAGCAAACACCAGGTGCTGCAGTGTGGCCTCCTTTAGCATTGGACACGCTACTGTCTGTCAGAGCCAGCCTTGGTGCAACTGGATGCTTCTGCGAAGGTCAAGACTGGATGACATTCCCCATAGGTGGATCTCTCCACTCATTGTTTCAGAGAACTGGTTTTGGGGTAACAAGAGATCAAGTTTTGGGGTAACACCCTTACTGGGGTACTTACTGGGCAAATCGTTAGTTTCACTAGCAGAATGGGCAGCTCCTCTGGAAAAAAAATGATTGTATAAGAGAAACAATACACCTAATGATTAAAATTTTCTGCTGAAACATTTGGAGAAACAATTTACAGTAGACACCAGAAGTTTGCGTACACCTAGGCTAAAGATCTTTAAACTCAGTTTTTCACAACTCCACACATTTCACGTTACCATACATTTCTTTTGGTAAGTCCATTAGGGCAACTACTTTATTTCAATAAGAGGTCATTTTAAAACAATCTATTAGAGACAGATTTATTTCAGGGACTTCACAACCTAGCATGTTCCAGGATGGCTGCACCTTCATGCAAAAAAGGGATTTTTTAGCTTTTTTCTAGTGTTGGGAAACAGACAGTTTTGTGTATTCTAAATCCCAGTTTGTGTATTCTAAGTCCCGGAGGAAGGGCCACCCCCATGACCATATATGGGCCTCCATTCCTGTCGGTTTCGAGGTTTCCCCTCCTGGGAATTTCCACTGGCCCCCCCATGACCATCATGGATTTGAATGGTCCAATCAGAAGGAAGCACGGTCCCTTATCACCAATCAGAGGCAGTGCTCCCTTTCAACAATAGAATTCCACTATATGCAAATATCAATGGACTGAAAACTGTATAAAACTAATTACCCACCAATACCTTTTTGAACTTTCTCGCTGAGTTGTTCCCTTAGCTGGCTGCGTAATAAATCTTCCTGTTTTTACTACGAACTTCTGATCTGCTTCTTCCTGGGATAACGGTCATTTTACTTGTTTTTGGTAACATCTTGAATTACCATTAACAAATTGGCGCTGCGAGCAGGGTGGATTCGTTTCCGGACCTCCGTGGGTTCCCCGACCAATGCAAGAGGAGTGAGTACTTTGTTCTACCACCATATAGTTAGGCGATTGGAAGGCAAACTTACGGAGATCTGGAACGCTCCACCCAGTGGTACGTAACCTATACTATAACTTGACCGGTGTAGAAGCAATTAATTGTTTGTGGTTAAAAGCTGTGTCTTTTTGTAACGTGTCTACTGTGATGTTATGTTTTAACTGATTTTGTATCAGCTACTGTTTGAATGTACCAGCGCTGTATATGTATTTGGAATATAGCTATATTGTGACAGGGTGAAGTTCATCCTAACCTGAGGAGAGTGAGTTTTCACGCCAAAAAGGTGAATATGTGGTTGCGTAGCTGCGGCAGGCTGAGTTTTTGGCCCGCGGCCCAGAGTGACTAATTATTTTCACGGCTGGGTATTAGGTCCAGTATACCTAAGAAGCGTATATCGTGTCTGTGTTTTCATGCCCCGGGGAGAGTGAGTTTTTGCGCCCCGGCTCAGAGTTAAAGACAAGGGAGTGTCTCTAACTTGAGTATCTGTGAGTACGTTACCGCGGCAGGTTGACATTTCAACCCGCGGTCCAAAGTGACAAACTATTTTCATATCTTGGGTAGTAGGTTTAGAAATACCTATGAAGCGTACTCTTGTCTGCGTTTTCATGTCCCGGGGAGAGTGAGGTTTTGCGCCTCGGCCTAGAGTGAGAGACAAGGGAGTAGTCTCTCACTTAGGTTTTTGTGAGTTTGTGCTGAGGCAGGCTGAGTTTTTGGCCCTTAGTCCAGGGAACGGAGGTTGTACCCTACCTGGAGTATTAGGTGAGCGGGCTATTATAGCCACTTTTCCTAAGAAGCTTACCCGTGTCCGACATGAATCACGTCATTGTTGCATTTTCGATACTGTTTTGGGTCATTATTGTTGCGTTTGATATTGTTCCGAGTCTTTATTGGTCCGTGTTTGTATTGTTCTTGATCGTATGTTAAGTGTTGGCCAGTAACGCACGTGTATACATTAAATACTGTAACTATATATTATATATTATATATATTATATCCAAAGTATAGCCCCAAAAATATATAAATTGCAACTGAACATGGCGACTAAACAGATAATGTGAATGCCCATGAATATGCCGGGAGTATTACAACATTATTTACAGAAAAAATATGTGAACCAGGAAAGGAGAATGACACAGAATGGTTGGGATCCGAAAGGATCTACTCCGGCGTCGCTGGAATGGTGGGGAAAGCAAAATAGTAATCGGACCGTTTACGGCACTGTCATCTTGGTGACAGAATATAGGAAACTCATAAAAAAGTGTGATACAATGCAAAATCAGTTGCAAACTAGAGACAAAGAGTTATCCGAATTGAAAAAAGGGTAGAAGAATTAAATGAAAAATGTAACAGCTCCGATCAGAGCACCGCGCTCGCATGTATCCCGGGTGGTTTAAAAGACGTTCACAGATTTTATCCCGATCTAAGTAAGGAACGTTCGATAACCGATCCGTTGTATTTCGAGAATAAACATACGGATTATGTAGCCCCCATGGCTCCAATGGTTACAAAAATTTGAGGTAGAGGAAACGAACAGCGGCTTCACGTTGACCATATACCATTGAGTGTAACCGACATGAGAGCGTTATTAAAAGATTTACCAAGTCTTAATGCACATGACGATAACGTACTATTTTGGCATCAGTTAAATGAGCTACAACGAAACATGTCATTACATCCCTTAGACATGTTTTCGATCGTGCGCGCTAAGTGTCCCACTTCAAGCTGGAACACAATTGAGCCAGAACACTTCAGGCAGGAAATATGGACGTCTGGCCCCTGGGCAAATCGCGCTGAGCTTCAAACGGCGATTAATGATTTCAGCGGGGCTGTAAAAACCGCATTGGGCAAAGGTGCACCTAAATGGCATCGATTCACGGCAGTAGTACAGGATAACTTGCCATTTGCAGAATACGCTGACAGAAAATATGAAGCATTTGAAACGCATAGTGGCTTCCCTAACCCCAATAGAGACGTGGCTGAATTTACGCAACAGTTATTAGCAGACGCTGCCCCACATATTCAAAAGGTGCTAGCAATCGGCATAAACCCGGGTAACTCTTTTAATGATATTGTTGCGTGGGCTTCTCGCTTAGAGGAACAGACACGTAAAAATGCACCCGCTTCACATCCCATTGCTGCTGTGCGTGAAAATCTTTCTAATGTTAATATACACTGTAATAATTGTGGAAAAATGGGTCATTATGGTCATCAATGCAAAGGAAGGGACCACGGGAAAGGTAGGCGCTATGCTCACCAAATCAGGGATGGAGATAAATGCTTTCGCTGCGGCGAATCAGGACACCGGGCACCAAAATGTATAGCCGCCCTACCTAAGGCGCAAGTTTCCAATGATAATTACACACACTTAACCAGAAGACAACTCATCTCCATGTTGGACAATTTGAAACAATAGGAATTTCCGGCCTCCCTTTCAATCAGTAGTATAGAAACTCAGACCCTTTGTAGACCGTATCTTAGTGCGTGGTTAGGAGGCCGGCCGTGCGTTATGCTAATTGATACTGGCGCTTCTGTTTATGCTTCTTCCTTACCGGTACTTGTCGAATCCAATAATGCTTATTGGACACAATCATTTTTCGTTTGTCAGACAGCAGAAGGCACTATCCTGGGTTCTGATGGCATGGCACTATTGAAAGCTACTGTTGCATATGCACCTATGGCTTTATCAGTTTTTGATGCTTCTCACAAGCGTAAGACATTGTCACTAACAGCTAACCGCTTTTCACATACTGCCATAGCCTCTGTTGCAACACCTACTGTCCATTCTTGGGATTTATCCAATAAGTTTCAAGCTCTATGTGCAGCGTTCCCTGCGTGCTGGTCTGTGCACAAATTGGATTGTGGGGCTGCTCCAGTACCACCACTTGAGGTAACAGGCACAATGCCCTCACCTGTGAAACAATACCCAATTAAACCAATCATTCAGTCCTTGCTTTCCCAGGGGGTCATTGAACCATGTGCCTCACCATGTAATTCTCCAATCAGGCCAGTCCAAAGACCAGATGGCTCATGGCGCCTGACAATTGATTACAGAACAATGCTGCTGCTGATAAACTTGCTCCAATTGTTGCTGATCCCAATACTCTGCTTGCTGATATCAAACCTACTCACTGTATATTTTCTGTTATAGATATTGGGCCAATGGATTCTGGGCACTGCCTGTTGCTGAAAACTCAAGAGCATGGTTTTCCTTCACACACCAGTACACACAATACACCTGGACACGTATGCTCAAGGTTTCCATAATAGTCCCACACTTTTTCATCGCGCAATGGCTGAAATTCTAGCAACGGTTTCATGGTCTCAGTATGGAGGGACACAGTGCCTCCAATACGTTGATGACATTCTCTTGGCTTCTTCTGACTCTGTCTCACATTTTCAGGCTCTGAAAGCTTTATTCAGAGCATTGGAAAGATACAATATGAAAGCAAGTCCAAAGAAGGCCCAAATCGCACAGGACACTGCCCAGTATTTGGGCTTTACCATCTCCCAGGGCTCAAAGCAGCTCACCGATGAACTGCTATTGCCACTGCTCCGCGTCCCCGCACTGTCCGAGATGTTCGTAAGATTCTGGGGCTTTTTAACTTCTGCAGGAACCATATACCCGACTGTTCTGTTGTTGCCGCACCAATCAATGCTCTTTTGAAGGGCCTGTGTCGCCCACTAGAGACAGTTGCTTGGTCACCTGAATGTGAATATGCCTTTACTGTTCTCAAGTCTGCTCTTACTTCTGCCCCTGCTTTAGGTTTCCCCTGCTCTGACCTACCGTTCTTTCTATGGTCAGCTGTTAAACAAGGTCACATGACGGCTGTTCTTACCCAGCCCCATGGAGGTGTGCAACGCCCTGTTGCATATTATTCTTCTTGCCTGGATTCTGTGGCTTCTGGTCTTTCCCCTTGTTTACAGGAAGTACAGGCTGCCGCTACGGCAGTCACAGTCTCCGCCCCACTGGTCTCAGGGGCTCCACTCTCTGTCAATGTCTCACAAGCTGTGCATAACATACTAACCCAAGGCCGTTTCTCCCGCATTTCAGCAGCTAGATGGACTCGATGGGAAGCCATCTTGTTGGCTCCACTTATCACACTCATCCACTCCCTGGCTGTGAACCCAGCCACTCTTTAACCTGTAGAGGGTGATGGGGAACCACGAGTGCCCACTGTCTCCTGATTCCTTAACCAACGCGAAAATCTCTGAAACACCCCTTCTTGACAATGACTTATCACTTTTCGTTGATGGATCTCGTTTCTACAATGGGGCTCATCCAGTTACAGGGTATGCAGTTGTTGACATTTCTGGCCAAATTATAGCGTCGGGCCGTCTTCCAAGTTAACTGGTCATCTCGAGGTTTCCTGTCTTCATCAGGTACCCCGATAAAAAACGGGGGGGGTTGTTCAGAACCTCATAACTACCTCTAAGCTACCAGCTAAACTAGCAGTTGTAAAAGTTAAAGCGCACACAAAAGGACAAGATGCAATCAGCTTGGGTAACCACTGGGCGGACGAAGCTGCCAAAGCAGCAGCTCTAAGTGACTCAATATCCACCTACAAAATGGCTACTATTAAGATGTCGGGCCCGACTGAATTGGACATTGTACAGAATGACTGTACAAGAGCAGAAAAGTGGACTTGGATCGAAAATGAATGTACTCTTCATTATGATAACATTTGGCGCACACAGGATGGAAAAGTTGTCGCTCCTCTGTGCATCCTTTCACTGCTATGTGAAGTCTATCATGGTGCCGCGCACAATGGTGAAAGAACAATGCGACACAACATATCACTCTATTGGTGGGCTCCCAAAATGACAAAGGTCATGAAAGATTTCATCAGACGCTGTATCATTTGAGCACAATGTAACCAAGGCCCAAAAATAAAAGTCATGAAGAAACACCAACCACGGCCCACTGGACCCTTTCAGCAAATTTAGATGGACTTCATCGGCCCTCTTCCAAAAAGCCATGGAAAACAGCACTGTCTCGTCCTCATAGATCACTTCACGCGTTGGGTAGAAGCTTACCCTGTAGCTTGTGCAAATGCCACCACCACTGCGAGGGTAATAGCGTCTGAATTCTGCCCACGTTGGGGTCTTCCCTGTTTCATAGACTCAGACCAAGGAACCCACTTTACAGGGAAGATCATGAAGCAGGTATGTTCGTACCTGGGGATCAAGCAACATTTCCACTGCCCGTACCATCCTCAAAGTTCAGGTCTGGTCGAACGAACAAATCGGACGCTGAAAGAAAAACTGACCAAGGTATTGTTGTCAAAAGGGGGAGGCTCATGGCAATGACAGCAACCCCTAACGCGGTAACTGAACTGTCTCCATACGAGTTAGTGACTGGCAGAGCCATGTCACTAGCCCCTGGTCTCTGTAAAGGGTCAAAGGACTCTCTTATAGTAGGAGACATACTGCTGAAATATTGCCAAAACTTAAATGAAGCTGTGAAAAACCAAACCACCCATACTTTGTCATTACAAACTCTGAAAGATGAACAAAAGGAGGGGGGACAGGAAGTATAGAAATATGAACCTGGACAATGGGTTATGATAAAAGCCCCTCATCTTAAATCTTTCCAACCCCGATGGCAAGGCCCCCATCAGGTGTTATTAACCTCTGAGTCTGCCCTTCGAGTTACAGGTATCCCGGTCTGGATCCATCACTCTCGGACCAAACCGTGCCCATCACCCGAAGACACCACCAAGACTGCTGACGCCTGCTCCAGACCACGCCACCGCGGACACATGCTCCAGACCACGCCTATCTTCCGGATCACGCTGCAGCGGACTCCTGCACTAAGAGACCACCCTGCAAGACAACCCACCAAGTTTGATGCAACCCTTCACCACCAATCCTCCTGGAAAAGAGCACTCGGTGCCCTTATTCCAACTTATGGAGTCATGTCAGCATTAGATCAGATTGGCGATCTCTCCAGGGAAGTTGAAATTCTGGCCAACAATACTGCATTAGGCCTAAGTAAGGTGTCTGAGGAACTGACCGCCATACGGGTAATGGCCCTACAGAACAGAGCAGCACTGCACTACATTCTCTCTGCTCAGGGTGGGGCTTGTAAAATTATTGGAATTGAATGCTGTTCTTACATCCCCAATAACCAGGAGGACTTAAAGACTGTGATCTCTAAAATCTATAATGTTTCCTGGGTTATCTATGAAATATCACTTGCAAGATGGAGTTTTCTTGATTGGCTGTCTAGTTCTTTGGGAGACTTTGGGAAAATCATAGTGGAATATATTTTTCTGACCCTACTAGGACTAACAATGCTGATCTGGATAACCAAAATAGTACAATGCATGTTAATACAACTCATCTGTGGGAGGACTAATACTGAAACAGCCCAGGTTGTTCAGTATAGAAGGACTCCCACAGCATACGTAAAATAAACCAAAGACCAATGTATTCATACCTATGTACTCACCTACATGTATTGCTTGTATTTTCACTGTCACACTGTAATTAGAGGTGCCTGTATCTGGGAATAGGCCTTGTACAAGACAAGCGTAGAATTCTTTCTTTCTTGTTTGTTCCTTTATTATCTAGCCAGCCTTACTCTGTTCTCATACATCATGTCTATATACAATTTTAGAATATTGGTCAACCTCCTTTACTGTCCGCCCAGTGCCGGCCAGCAGCAGATGGGTTTCCCCTTGTGAGCCGGGTTCTGCTCAAGGTTTCTTCATATTAAAATCTGGGAGTTTTTCCTTGCCACGGTTGCCATAGGCGTGCCACAAGGGGATTTTAGGCCTGGGTTCTATATGTAAGAGGTGTAACTGACCAATTGACAATACTGTTATGATTTCCTGTAAGCTAACCAAGTTGACCTCACCATATGCTTTATGTTGGGTTTTGAATTACCAACACTAGTAAATACAGGTTGATTTCAGATTTGAAGGCAGGGCCATATCTTTTATAAGGTAAAAAGCAAACAAACCAGAGCCACATTATGAGTGCTTCTGTTCCCCTTTAATACTGTGTCCTTGTCTTAATATTGTAAATTAATATAGCCTCTATTTATTTTAATCAGTTTGAGTTGCATGTTTTGACATGAAGATTGATCCATCAGATTACTCTGTGTGGCAGGGCTTGGTTTGTGAGGGAGGTTCAGGGCAATCAGAGGACTGGTTAAGTAGGCACACACACCTGGAAAACATTACTAATCAGTCCTGGGTTTAAAAGTGTGTGTTCTTTTCCCAGTATGCGCGAGAGAGAGAGAGAGAGAGTGTGAAAGCAGTGGCAGAAAGAGCCTCAGCGACAGAAAGGGCTGAAAAGCGTCCCCGTTGTGCGGACTTGTTCTGGTTATTTCAGTTTGTTATTTTACTACATTATTTTGTTACCTGGAATCCATGAGGGGGAAGGGAGAATAAGTTTGTTTCCTTTAATTATTTTCTATCAATAGTCTCTCTCGCTAAGCCCACAGTAAATGCTGGTGAAATCCGAATCTTTTCCCACAATTCCCTGCGTCCAACTCTTCGGTCCACAAAAGGGGTGTGTCACGGCATGTGACTCTGCCTTTCACTTTCAACAAATTCACCATTTATTAGAAAATTGGTATTTTTGCAAATAATTAGTAAATGAAATAAAATAAAATACACGAGTAAGTGAGGAGTTCTTGCATTTGATGCTGCTTATGTTCTGGGTTCAGAACATTAAATGAGAGCACTAGCTCACTAGCCTGACAATTTTACTGCACTTTATTCAGTAGCACTTCACAATAAGGTCACATTCTTGTTAAGTTGATCCTGTGTTTTGCTAATGTATAAATAATCATGTAACTATAATAAATGAGTAACATTATTGAACTACTAACTAAAGACAAATTTGATTCATACTGAAGTCACGTGACCTTATTGTAAAGTGTTAGGCTTTATTCTGACAAGGGAAAAAAAGTGTGAAAATATGTGATACAGAGTGCTGTAGCCCAAAGGCTGCCATGGGTGCTGGAGTTAGATACTGTGTCACATGGGGTGCAGGACGTGGAGCAGTAGATGCTGTAACAGTGTGTGAGATCAGCTGAGAAGATCCAGGAGAGAGCAGCACTGAGTCTCGATATACTTGTGGCAGTGCCTGCAGTGCAGCTGAAGCAGTCGGAATAGCTGTGGCTGACACAGCTGCTGGAGGAAACTCTGGCTGCCGAGGCGTGGAATGCTGAGGGTGAGCGGAAGGAAGGGTCTCAGCCTGGTCCATGTCAGAAGCCTGAGGAAGATGCAGGAAACTAGCAGGAGGTAATGGAACATCTGGACTGGCGGATTCAGGGTCAGCGGTGAGTAAGGTGGTGACACGTTTGGCTACCTCCCAGTCACTCTCTGCTTTCTTCAAGCGACGGCTTCAGTTCTTTAGCCTGGAGAGCCTCCTCCTGAAGACGTTGAGCTTCCTCAGCCTGAGCTTCTAGCCGCTGATATTCAAGGTCCACACGAGAGTCCTCCTCTGACACAACGCTGTTAGCCAAAATAAATACAAAGCTAAGCTGGAAGATAAAATCATATCCGACAATCCCGCTGCAATTGTGAACGGCACGGCATTCAGTAGATTCTGCATGGAATTATGGGTCATAAAATCATGACAGGCAGACAGAGAATGAAAATAAAGAGTGTAAAACTGAAACGGCAAATCACAATTTTGGCTATATTACAACATCGCTCCGCGAAATAAATATAACTTCTGCACTAATAACGCTACAAATTCATAAGAAATTGTCACATCCTGCTAAATAATTAGCACGTTTGATAGCCTAGAGACTATATTATCATCAACCCTTCTGTCATTTGCAAATGATATAGTAGGCTAACTCGTGCTACCTATTTGTGTGAGGTTCCTGTAGGAATTCACATACAAAGCACAGTAGATTAAATATTTTTCACTAGGAGTCTGAAGTCGGAATCAGTCGCTGCATGACTCTCGTTCTCCTTCGCGGGAGTCAGGGAGAGAGCTATGAAGGAATCAATGAACAAATCCAGGAACAAATCCTTTTAGGGAACAGAGTCAAAGGATATGTGTCCCTGCAAGGACCTGTAACACCCACCACTACCAGGAATGGACAAATAGCATTTTGCTAATGCTGGCAGTCTAATGCCCTGACTTTCCACCAGTCAAGGAGATTTGTTTCTGATGAGGGAGAATCGACTTTCTAATCTGAAGTATAATCACCAGCGTTAGGTTATTCATTGAAATGGTATATTGAAAATTAATTATTTAATCAATTAAATTGGTCAATCACCATTCTTATTAATGATTAATAGTCAATCAATTAACTGTTAACAGCCCTAATTACTATACATAAAACGTTATATCAGGGAGGTCAAACCTATTTTGGCAATCTTTCCCAAAAACACATTTTAAGAGTTTAATTTATATGCATAATGTAATAAATGCTACAGTATAGTCAAATCACAACATAAATCACTAACTTGCCAGAATATATATAAATTTAGCCGCTTCCCTCAGCATTTAATAACTGTCCTTGGAGGCAAGCAACATTAACCAATATTTAGTGGTGACCGTACAGTAAAACTAATATACTGTATGCATTTGCTCATATATATTGTTATGGGATGGAAATTTAATGAAATATGTACTCTCAAAACACTATAGATGCCAAAATGTCTCAGTTTCAAACCATGGCTTCAAAATTCCATTGCAGTTGGGGACTCGTTTTGACCAGGCTTGTGTCTCCTTTTTCACCATAATTTAAAAAAAAACCCATTTGAAAAACTAAAATGTTTTATACCACACTGTAGACAAGATGTAGGCAAAGATATATGTAAAATTAAAGCCGCAAGCGGCGTTGAGAGGGGTCCAAGCATTGGCACCATCGCGCCCCCTATGGAGCGATTTTAAAATGGCTTTGTACTCATGATCATATTCCTTCACCCAACATATCTACTGAATATCACGATGATCGTATGACATATTGATGACTTATGACTAATTTTGTGCTAAGAGACGCTGTCGGATGACTTAGTTACATCACCATGGATATGTCCTGGCCGCTTCCCGTAAAGGCCTTTACTATGTCGTAACACTTAGATGGTCCGGCATGTATGCACAGCTGCAGTGTTTCTGCGCCGCAACTAAAAAAGGCGTCACACTAGTGTTGTCACGATACCAAAATTTTGACTTTGATACTGATACCAGGTTTAGTATTACGATACTCAATACTGAAATGATACTTGAAACTTAAACGATGCTAATTCGATACTCGGTACCTAACGATACTGAAATTACCTTGATAGGTCAGAAACGTAATGTCCACAAGGGTTGACCTCATTTTCGAATTCATGGTTTATTAACAACCTTTAAGTTGAAGCCTCTTCAACATATTAATATGCATAGGCCTATAGTGTTACAACACTGAACAATATAAAAATATGTTAAATATATTTAAAAAATTAAACAGTTGTAAAGTAAATAATCTTTAATCAAAGCTTGCGCTGTATCAAGGAGCTGAGTGCACAAGCGCAAGTCACCTCACTTGGCAACCTTAGTTGCTACTGCCTTCTAGCGAAGATTCTGACAAATTACACTTTTCATCCTCTCAATCAGTAATGCGGGAGACAATTTTCCCTGGCTTTTACATTTGACTCAAAACTACCAAACGTCGGAAGATTCAAATACCGAACCGTTTCTTTTTTTTTCTTTTCTTTTTTTTTTTAAGTGCCGAGAAAGTGCTGAAGTTTTGGTATACCGTGCAACACTACGTCAGACACATATTCCAATCCATTGCTCAGTTTAGCAGAGAATGCACATTTCAGAGCGCCACAGAGACAGATAGAATAATAACACATGAATGCACATTTCAAATAATAAATACGACATTGAGAAAAAACGGAAAAAAGACTCGCGAACTGCGTGCTGAGCGCAAAGTAGCCTACCGTTTTATTTATTTAGACATTGGCAGATAAGAAATATTTTGGTTACGTTGACCTATAAAACGCTATTCCAAAAGCAAAATCAGACATGTTATACATCGTTAGAAAGCTTATACTCTCACCAACTGAATAAATAAATTTTCAGACTGTACTAAAAGGGCGACAATGCCATAAACAACACGTGTGGTATTACGCACAGCTTTTTTGGAAGGTACCCATGCATCACAAATGCGCGTATATTTCTCGAACTGATTGTCCAAGACAATGTATGACCACTCAGTCTCAAAAGGGACATCGCTACGCGTAAAACCAATGGTAAGGTTGTATATTTATTCAATATTTAGTCCCAGATATTGACTGTAGAATGACATGGTATAACTTTTAAAAACTTTTTCTCGTTTATTTCGTTATTCAGTGAGCAGCGTTTTCACTGCTGTATTGGCATATCTTAGGGCTATTGTCGGGTTTATCTTGTTGCAATGACGGAATACGATTTTTAGTGGTGAAAGAATATATTTATGAATGCCAACATAGACAATATTGTCCATTATGTCATGGGTGGGGGTTGTAGTTGTAGATGACACTGCAGGGAGGGGGTGCGTGTTAAATGAACGACCAGAGCGACAATGGTGGCACTGCGAAACTCCGTATTCGGCATAGTTGTCGTGTATCGTCTACTAATGAAACTAAAACAACGCGTTTCTTTTTTTAACTCATACTTTGGTTGCAGTAGCACTGAATGTTAACCTTCCTCCTGTGTTCCGGTCAAATCTGACCGATTTACAACTTTCCTAAATCATAAATATTGTTTTTCATCTGATTGCCTCAAGACCTTATGTTTTCCTCCACACTAGGCATTTGAACATACAGAATTGCTGATCACCACTTTCATTGAATTTTGAGTGGTTTAGTCAACTTTGTCACACCTGTGGTGTTCCGGGTCTAAAATGACCACCATAGGAAATGAATGGGTAAAACTATATTATGTTCATCCAGCAGATAGAAAACATCCCCATACACACACCCACTCACCCACACATCCACAACCACAACCCCCTCACCCCCACCCATCCGCCCCCCACCCCTTTAGGTTTTTCCTACAAGCGTACAAAAACTCTCTGCTTTGAATGGATCTCTATGGGAATTTTGGGGGGGGGCTAGTTAGCTGTAAATTATGCGATACAGTAGGACAAAATTTTTGGCTGAAAGCTACAAGCATTGTTTCTCAGAATATTTTTTTATTGAGTTCAAAGGAAAATTAAACGGAGAAACAAGCTTTTAGTATCTACTGCAATTGGCAGCAGCACGGTGGTTTGAGGGTATTTTATACCCTTTGGGCCCCTTTATGACTTAAAACCATTTATCCCAAAAAAAAGTTTCCCTA
>NC_057944.1:1753408-1767041 GCF_018555375.3 Anguilla rostrata
GCATTTGCCAATAGTCAAAGCTCTACTAAAGTGTGCGCTAAGCTTCCACTCATGCGCTATGTGAAAATGCAAAGTGAAAGTAAGTCAGTACGCAGTAGAATAGCTAAGCTGTAGTTTCAGCTAGAAGGACGGCGTAAGCTACGTTCGAAAGCTACAGTATGTAAACGAGCTTGAAGAACTCAACACTGTATGATTACTGTAACGTATATGAGGCTTCCAAACAGGGGCAAAAGTCACGATGGGTAGATCTTAGAGAGGGTAGCAGTAGTTTGCTTTTAGGTCATTTACTTGGCACTGGAATGTCTAATTGCAATCTTTTTTTTGATCATAATGTAAAAATACTTTTTATTTTTTTTTTTTTTTAGAAAAACCACACTTTCTGCTTTTGACATTCTATTTACGTGCATAGCTAAAAATCTAATATAGTACATAAAAGATGAAATAAATCTGTCTCTTAGCTATTCTTTTGAAAAGACCTCTTATGGAAATAAAGAAGATACCCTAATTGAAAAAAAAAACAGAACTCACCTGTCTTGGGGAAGATAATTTCTCTGAACTGTTCTCTTCTAAAGAGCAAGACTGGAGTGACTGCGGTATCCTGCAAACAAAACAGGCTCCAGTTAAACTCATCCCCTAACTGCAGCTCTAACTCACAGCACAAATGAATATAACAAAATACACCTCACCTACACCTGTGCACCTGAATGTGATATAAAACACAATCCTACTGTCATGTTCCGGTGTTCCTGTCTGCGTTTTCCCTGTTGGGCCGCCAGATGGCGGCACTTCTGTTTTGTGTCCTGTTCCCCCCCCTGTTAATTGTATTATTGGTTGTCTCGTTATCCCATCATTGTTCCCACCTGTGTCTTGTTATCCCCTCCTTCTGGTTTGATTGTTTTTTGAGTTCACCTGTGTCTTGTCACCCCCCTGTCTATTTAAGTTCTCTGTTCCCTTGACTCGGGTGCTGGTTCCTTGTGTTTGTTACCTGACATACATGTTCCTGCCTGCTTGTGTTTGTTTCCCGACTTTCATGTACCTGCCTTCTTGTGTTTGTTTCCCGACTTTCTTGTACCTGCCTGCGTTTGTTACCCGTTTGTGTTTTGTTCCTGACCCGTATGTATTTTCTGGTGTTTCTTTTATGTGTTTGTTTCCGATGTTGCAAACTGTATGTACCTGCTTGTTCCCTTGTGCTCTGCCTTCCCGTGTTCTGCCCTGTCCGTGTTTTTGAGTTCCTGTTTTCTGTTTCATTAGATTATTTTTTGAGTTTGTGTTTTAGCCCATTGTGGCCTTGTCTGTTCCTTGTTTGTTCACCTTGTGTTAGTAAAGTCTTTGTTAATTTTCCCTTTTGAGTTTGTGTTTTTTTTCCCTCTGCGTTTGGGTCCCCCCTACCCGGACCGTCACAGAAGGAACCAGCCAGTGTGGGACCCAGCAGAGGTGTTTTTTTTTATTTTTTATTTTTATTTTTTTTGGTTGTTCGTTGTTTGTTGTTTATCATGCCACCGGGGTGGTGGAGTGACCCGGAGGACTCGCCACCCAGCGACTGGGAGTCCCTCGCCCTTGAGCTTCCCAGTGCCCGGGGTGGGCGGTCACGGAGGCGCCGTGGTCGGGCTGCCTCCCGGTCGGCCAGACCTCCAGCTGCCCAGCCAGCGGTTCCCGGCCCTGCGTCATTCGAAGGGACTCGACTGGCGATCTTTCCAGGGCCCGGCCCGCGGGGGTCCCGCCGGTCCCGTCCAGCTGCCCAGCCTGGTTCCCTACGGCTGTGGTCTGTGTTCCTGTCCCCTGCCCAGCCCAGTCGGCAGGGCCCTCGGCCTGCTCCACCCCAAGTCCAGGAAGGGCCTTCATGGCCTGCTCTGCTCCAAGTCCTGGAGGGGCCTTCACGGCCTGCTCTGCCTCAAGTCCCGGAGCGGCCTTCACGGCCTGCTCTGCCTCAAGTCCCGGAGCGGCCTTCACGGCCTGCTCTGCCTCAAGTCCCGGAGCGGCCTTCACGGCCTGCTCTGCCTCAAGTCCCGGAGCGGCCTTCACGGCCTGCTCTGCCTCAAGTCCCGGAGCGGCCTTCACGGCCTGCTCTGCCTCAAGTCCCGGAGCGGCCTTCACGGCCTGCTCTGCCTCAAGTCCCGGAGCGGCCTTCACGGCCTGCTCTGCCTCAAGTCCCGGAGCGGCCTTCACGGCCTGCTCTGCCTCAAGTCCCGGAGCGGCCTTCACGGCCTGCTCTGCCTCAAGTCCCGGAGCGGCCTTCACGGCCTGCTCTGCCTCAAGTCCCGGAGCGGCCTTCACGGCCTGCTCTGCCTCAAGTCCCGGAGCGGCCTTCACGGCCTGCTCTGCCTCAAGTCCCGGAGCGGCCCCCAGAGCCACCTGGAGCCCCGGAGAGGCTCCCAGATCCGCCTCGAGCCCCGGAGAGGCTCCCAGATCCGCCTCGAGCCCCGGAGAGGCTCCCAGATCCGCCTCGAGCTCCGGAGAGGCCCCCAGAGCCGCCTCGAGCTCCGGAGAGGCCCCCAGAGCCGCCTCGAGCCCCGGAGAGGCTCCCAGATCCGCCTCGAGCCCCGGAGAGGCTCCCAGATCCGCCTCGAGCCCCGGAGAGGCTCCCAGATCCCCTCGAGCCCCGGAGAGGCTCCCAGATCCGCCTCGAGCCCCGGAGAGGCTCCCAGATCCGCCTCGAGCCCCGGAGAGGCCCCCAGAGCCGCCTCGAGCTCCGGAGAGGCCCCCAGAGCCGCCTCGAGCCCCGGAGAGGCCCCCAGAGCCGCCTCGAGCCCCGGAGAGGCCCCCAGAGCCGCCTCCAGCCCCGGAGAGGCCCCCAGAGCCGCCTCCAGCCCCGGAGGTCCCGCCTGCTCTGACCCTTCCGCGGAGGCCGCCTGCTACACCCAAGTTTCGGGCTTTACTTGTGCCTCGAGCCCCGGGGGGGCCTCCGGAGCCGCCTCAAGCCCCAGGGGGGCCTCCGCAGCTGCCTCGAGTCCCGGGGGGGCCTCCGGAGCCGTCCAGAGCTCCGGAGAGGCTTCCAGAGCCGTCCAGAGCCCCGGAGAGGACAACGGTCCCTTCTGTTGTCCCGCAGGGGCCGCCGCAGACTGCTCTGGCCGCCCCGCAGGCTAAGCCACCTGCCTTGCCCCCTAGCGTTTGTGCTCCCCCTGGCGTTCGTTCTCCCCCTAGCGTTCGTGCTCCCCCTAGTGTTCTCGCGCCCCCCAGTGTCCGTTCTTCCCCTAGTGTTCTTGCTCTCCCTAGTGTCCACACCTTGCCCCCTGGCGTTCGTGCTCCCCCTGGCGTTCGTGCTCCCCCTAGTGTTCTCGCTCCCCCTAGTGTCCACACCTTGCCCTCTGGCGTTCGTGCTTCCCCTGGCGTTCGTGCTTCCCCTGGTTTCGTCGCTCCCCCCAGTGGTCGTCCCTCCCCCGGTGTCCGTCCTTCCCCCAGTGGTCGTCCCTCCCCCGGTCTCGTCGCTCCCCCCAGTGGTCGTCCCTCCCCCGGTCTCGTCGCTCCCCCCAGTGGTCGTCCCTCCCCCGGTCTCGTCGCTCCCCCTGGTGTCCATTCTCCCTTTGGTGTCTGTCCTCCCAACCGTGTGTCCGTGTGTTCCCCGGCCCCCCTGTCTAATTGTCTGCCCGCCTGTTTGTCTGTTAGTCTACCCGTATGTGTGTCAGCCAGTTTGTTGGCCTGTTTGTCTGCCCCCCAGGCCGTCAGCCCATCGGCCAACGTGTTTGCCCGCCTGTCTGCCTGTCTGTCTGTGTGCCAGTCCGCGTGTGTTTTGTCTTGTTTGCCTGTGTGTCAGTCCCTATGTCAGTTGTTGGGTTCCCCCCTCGCCTTCCCTGTCTGCCTGTCCCTTTGTGTGTCCATCGGTGTCGCCGTGTGCCTCCCCGCCTGCTTGTCCCTGTGTCTGTCCTTGTAGGTCTCCCGATTGTGCCAGTATCTGGCAGTCTGTTTCCCCCTCAGTCTTGTCCAACCCAGTCCAGTGTTGTCGTGCCCCGTCTCAGTCCTGTCCTGTATGTCTGCCTTGCCCCTGTCCAAGTCCCCCCTGGTTTCCTGAGTCCCCCCTGGTTTCCTGAGTCCCCGTGTCGCCCGGAGTGCGGGCCCTGAATTTCCCCGTGTCGCCCGGAGTGCGGGCCCTGAATTTCCCCGTGTCGCCCGGAGTGCGGGCCCTGAATTTCCCCCGAGTCGCCCGATGTGCGGGCCCTGAGTTTCCCCCGAGTCGCCCGATGTGCGGGCCCTGAGTTTCCCCCGAGTCGCCCGATGTGCGGGCCCTGAGTTTCCCCCGAGTCGCCCGATGTGCGGGCCCTGAGTTTCCCCCGAGTCGCCCGATGTGCGGGCCCTGAGTTTCCCCCGAGTCGCCCGATGTGCGGGCCCTGAGTTTCCCCCGTGTCGCCCGATGTGCGGGCCCTGAGTCTCCCCGTGTCGCCCGGGTCCTTCCCAGCCCTGAGTCTCCCCGTGTTGCCCGGGTCCTGCCCAGTCCCGAGTCCAGTCCCGAGTCCTGTTCCCGAGTCCTGCGTCCCGTTCCAGTCCCGAGTCCCGTCCTGTTCCTGTCCAGTCCTGTTTCTGCCCTGAGTCCAGTCCAGCCCCGAGTTCCCCTCCAGCCCCGAGTTCCCCTCCAGCCCCGAGTCTTGTTCTTGTTTTGTTCCTGTCCTGTCCAGTCCAGCCCTGAGTCTTGTCCTGTCCAGTCCAGTCCTGTTCCTACCCCAGTTCTGTGTCCAGTCCCTGTTCCTGTCTGAGTCCTGTTCCCCCGTCAGAGTCCGGTCCAGAGTCTTGTTCCCGTGTTCTGTCCCTGTTCTTGTCTTGTCCAGTCCTAAGTCCTGTCTCCAGCCCCCACCCTCTGTTGACTCCCTCCCCGGGTCGGCCTCCTGGGACGTCAGGAGCCGTCCCTTGGGGGGGGGGTACTGTCATGTTCCGGTGTTCCTGTCTGCGTTTTCCCTGTTGGGCCGCCAGATGGCGGCACTTCTGTTTTGTGTCCTGTTCCCCCCCTGTTAATTGTATTATTGGTTGTCTCGTTATCCCATCATTGTTCCCACCTGTGTCTTGTTATCCCCTCCTTCTGGTTTGATTGTTTTTTGAGTTCACCTGTGTCTTGTCACCCCCCTGTCTATTTAAGTTCTCTGTTCCCTTGACTCGGGTGCTGGTTCCTTGTGTTTGTTACCTGACATACATGTTCCTGCCTGCTTGTGTTTGTTTCCCGACTTTCATGTACCTGCCTTCTTGTGTTTGTTTCCCGACTTTCTTGTACCTGCCTGCGTTTGTTACCCGTTTGTGTTTTGTTCCTGACCCGTATGTATTTTCTGGTGTTTCTTTTATGTGTTTGTTTCCGATGTTGCAAACTGTATGTACCTGCTTGTTCCCTTGTGCTCTGCCTTCCCGTGTTCTGCCCTGTCCGTGTTTTTGAGTTCCTGTTTTCTGTTTCATTAGATTATTTTTTGAGTTTGTG
Source organism: Anguilla rostrata (assembly GCF_018555375.3). NCBI lineage: Eukaryota > Metazoa > Chordata > Actinopteri > Anguilliformes > Anguillidae > Anguilla > Anguilla rostrata. Next base: position 1,758,801 of record NC_057944.1, read on the forward strand.
TTTTAGCCCATTGTGGCCTTGTCTGTTCCTTGTTTGTTCACCTTGTGTTAGTAAAGTCTTTGTTAATTTTCCCTTTTGAGTTTGTGTTTTTTTTCCCTCTGCGTTTGGGTCCCCCCTACCCGGACCGTCACACCTACAGCTATATGTGCAATAATAACCCCCACCTAGATCTGAAAGTATTAATACACCCACCGCCAACAGAAAGGTGCCAGTAACACTGAAGTATAATTAAACAGTACTGTCAATTTGAACCTCTTCAATTACCTTTGATCACCTGTGACCTCTCCTGTGAATGTGATTCCACGGTCCATTGAATGATCGCTCTTCATGGACATACAGCTGGGTACAGGTGACCCTGCTGTTTCTATCTGGACCCTGTGAACAAAACATGGAGACACAACATCCAGTTAAACTCATCCTCTTACTGCAGCTCCAACTCACAGCACATGGAGACAGAGCTTCCAGTTAAACTCATCCTCTGACTGCAGCTCCAACTCACAGCACATGGAGACAGAGCTTCCAGTTAAACTCATCCTCTTACTGCAGCTCTAACTCACAGCACATGGAGACAGAGCTTCCAGATAAACTCATCCTCTTACTGCAGCTCTAACTGACAACACAAGAAGACTGAGCTTCCTGTTATATCCATCCATTAACTGCAGCTCGAACTCACAGCACATTAAATATCTGATTCATGCACTTGTACCTCTCCCTCTTAGTGCTGAGGGTTTCTCCTTTGGTGTCTGGCTCCTCTGAGAGACTCATTTTATAAACAGCGCCCCCTATCTCAGGAGACTGGAACACATCTGACCAGTTTAGACCACACGTGGGTTCCATCCCAAACCAGCCAAGCTGTAAACACACAAAATGAGAACACACTGAACACACAGAGGCACACATATACAACACGCCGCGGTGTTGACAGTAAGCAATCCAGAACTAAAATAGGCCCTAAACATGTTCTAAACAGCCACCTCAAATGTTTTTGCACCATTGATAACGATGAACAATTGTATTGCATGAATGTCAGTGGTAAACTATATATTGATTGTCCACCTTGCTAAATACTTTTTATTAAGGATTCAATGGAATCATCCAAAATTTTTCAGATCATACATTTATTTCCAGAAAATAAGTGTCACAATTATTGACACCTTTGGGTTCATTGAAATAGTTATTTATTTTCCTTTACATGTTTCACTTGTTTTATTATTATCACTATATTATGTATACTCTGTATACGACACTCACCGCCCGCTTAATTAGGTACACCTATTCAACTGCTCGTTCATGCAAATATTTAATCAGCCAATCATGTGGCAGCAACTCAATGCATTTAGGCATGTAGACATGGTCAAGACAATCTGCTGAAGTTCAAACCAAGCATCAGAATGGGGAAGAAAGGTGATTTAAGTGACTTTGAATGTGGCATGGTTGTTGGTGCCAGACGGGCTGGTTTGAGTATTTCAGAAACTGCTGACCTGGAATTTTCACGCACAACAATCTCTGTAGGATTTACAGAGCAAGGAAAAAGAGAAAATATCCAGTGAGCGGCAGTTCTCTGGGCAAAAATGCCTTGTTGATGGCAGAGGTCAGAGGAGAATGGCCAGACTGGTTCGAGCTGACAGAAAGGCAACAGTAACTCAAATAACCACTCGTTACAACCGAGGTATGCAGAAGAGCATCTCTGAACGCACGACATGTCGAACCTTGAAGCAGATGGGCTACAGCAGCAGAAGACCAACCCGGTACTAGCAAGATGTACCTAATAAAGTGGCCGGTGAGTGTATGTACACTATGTATACTATGTATAGTATGTATATGCAGTTTTTTCTGCTGCTTTTGTACTCACTCTCTGCTGCTGTAACACCCAAATCCCCCACCCCCCCGGGGGATTAATAAAGTGTCATCTTATCTTACCTTTTCTTATCTTATCAGTAGTTTGTTAACCCTCCCCTTGCAAGGATAATGACACAGTCTTTTTATATAATGTCTAAAAAGACTGGAGAACACATTGGGAGAGATCTTAGACCCTTCCTCCATCCAGTTCTTTAATACGTCTGGGTCTTTGCTTCAGAATTGTCCTGTTCAATTAAAACTGCAGGTTTCCAATATATTCCAAGTCTGGAGACTGTAGCCATTGCAAAATGTGGCTTAAGTGGTTAATTAATTATTTATTTGTGAATATTAATGTGTGATCGAGGTCACTGTTTTGCTGGAAGATCCACTAGCGACTTTCAGTCTGCTGGCAGAGGCAACCAGTTTTTTTGGCTAAAATGTCCTGGTACCTGGGTAGAGTTCATGATGCTATTGTCCTTAACAAGGGCCCCAGGACCAGTGGGAGCAGAACAGCCCCATAACATTAAAGATCCCCCACCGTATTTAACAGTAGGTATGTGGCTTGTTTCTGTACACACCTCCCTAAATCAACACCAAACCCATATCCTTTGTATAATATACCGGCCACTTTATTAGGTATACCTGCTTGTTAATGCAAATACCCTACTCCACAAAACAGCAAATCATGTGACTGCAACTCAATATATAAAGTATGCAGACATAGTGAAGATGTTCAGTTTTTTGTTTGAGCAAATATTGTAATGGACAAGATGTGTGATCTAAGCGACTTTGACTGTGGCACGACTGTCTGTGCCAGATGGATGGTGCCAGACGTAGTGGTTTCAGCATCACAGAAACAGCTGCCCTCCTGGGATTTTCATGCAGCACAATCTCTAGAGTTTACAGAGAATGCTGTGATAAACAAAAAAACACCTTGTTAATGAGAGATCAAAGGAGAATGGGCAGACTAGTTCAAGCTAACAGAAAGGCCACAAATGAAATAACAGCTATGCTGAAAGGTATCAAAATCAATCTTCAGATCACGCTCCATCGTGCAAAGTATCTTAATACTATCATTTGGATAATGGCTCCCCTGTATCTACAGGGGAAGAAGGGGGAAGGGGATCTCTGGTTGGTGGAGCCACAGTGCTACTTCTGTTCGGCCTTATTTGGGCAAATTGAGGGAAACGTGGAGTTTGGGAGGTGTGGTCGGGATGACATTTAAGGGGAGCAAGGAAGCAGATCTGGGAGAAGCCTGCTCATCAGATTCTCCGGGTACCATACTCTTGTCCGTACGGAAACATGCTGGGTATGTGACATATGTGTGTGTTTATTAGAATGTATCTATGTTAGAACTTCAATGTGTGAGAAGACTCTTATGTTTCTACTTTCCATATATATATATATAGTAACAATAAACCACTATGTTTTCAGTATGATCCATAATTTCGTGAATAACCTCACTTTGTCCACAGCATCACCGGCCATATGCTAACCCACTAATATCAGTGCATACAAGCTGAGGTGCGGTGTCCCAGGGCACTGTGGTAAGTGTTCTTGAGCCTCGGAACTGATTACCTGAGTACAAGCCTAGTAACAAGTTTAAAGGCTTTAGACCTTAATATAAAAACCTCTGAGTACAAGTCTAGTAACAAGTTTAAAGGCTTTAGACCTTAATATAAAAACCTCTGAGTACAAGTCTAGTAACAAGTTTAAAGGCTTTAGACCTTAATATAAAAACCTCTGAGTACAAGTCTAGTAACAAGTTTAAAGGCTTTAGTCCTTAATATAAACACCTCTGAGTGCAGTAACAAGGTTAAAGGATTAGGTTTCTAGCCTATGAGGAACAAATAAATGACCAGTGCTAAGCCGGGTGCATAGCCTAGGCTCCTAAGTTCCAGCCTGAAAGCAGAGTCTGATAAGTGCTGATACTAAACCCGGGTGCCTGGGTCCCACGGCGGTACACGTCTCAACCCCTCTGAGAGTGCAGTTGAGACTGTCCGGTATCTGTCCGGAGGGAACCACACCTTTAAGTCTCAGAGATGGAGGCCGGTACTAGTGGTCACTGGACCTCTGAGTACCGAGCCCGATGTAACGTCGCAACCTCTGGGTGCCACGGCAGATACAAGTCTCCACCCCTCTGATAGTGCAGCCCCAGGCTACAACAAGAATCTGGAATCTGCCACATGTGGAACCCATGTTAAAACCTCTAAGATTGGTGCAAAGTGTCATAGCACACAACTTCTGAATTTCTGAGGTCCTGGAACTGAGTCCTCGGGCCTAAACCACCTGTCCCAGTAACTCGGGATAGAATACAGTATAATTACAATCCTTTGGCATTAGAGTCTGAAAGAAAGTAACTGAATGAGTTCAAGTTCCCAGGCACAAGGATACTGCCGAGCACTGAGGTGTATGTACTGTGTAACTCTAACAACCATAACAAATTGTCCTCTCATAACCCTGCCTCACCAGTAGGTATAAAATTTCCTTATAGCTACCTTGCTAACGACTCATCGGATGCACACGCAAAATGACATGTATAGAAGTGCACTTGTTTAAAACCACAAAATTCTGCTTATATATCTCCTTCGCTAGTAGCTCACTGGGTAGCGTGGCTGCCTGCAGCACTTTTGGATGTGTGCAGGCAGCTTCGAGCCCCCCTCTGACTCATGAAAACCTCTCGGTCATTACACTGCCTTGCTGGTTAACTAAAAATAAAACATTAAACTATTGTTTTTGCACCTATATAATCTTGCCGGGAAAGTCATTCATATTTCAGTATTTACACAACTACAAATAAAATATACCCACACTTTACACAGTTCCGCATTTGGCATTTTTGGCATCACAAGGAGGAAAATGACAAATATATAAAATCGAATCATTAACTATTTATAATAATACAGTGCCCTTTATAGTACTTCAGTATCTTTTACGCAAAGCATTTGCCAATAGTCAAAGCTCTACTAAAGTGTGCGCTAAGCTTCCACTCATGCGCTATGTGAAAATGCAAAGTGAAAGTAAGTCAGTACGCAGTAGAATAGCTAAGCTGTAGTTTCAGCTAGAAGGACGGCGTAAGCTACGTTCGAAAGCTACAGTATGTAAACGAGCTTGAAGAACTCAACACTGTATGATTACTGTAACGTATATGAGGCTTCCAAACAGGGGCAAAAGTCACGATGGGTAGATCTCAGAGAGGGTAGCAGTAGTTTGCTTTTAGGTCATTTACTTGGCACTGGAATGTCTAATTGAAATCTTTTTTTTGATCATAATGTAAAAAGTACTTTTTTTTTTTTTTTTTTTTTAGAAAAACCACACTTTCTGCTTTTGACATTCTATTTACGTGCATAGCTGAAAATCTAATATAGTACATAAAAGATTAAATAAATCTGTCTCAGCTATTCTTTTGAAAAGACCTCTTATGGAAATAAAGAAGATACCCTAATTGAAAAAAAAACAGAACTCACCTGTCTTGGGGAAGATAATTTCTCTGAACTGTTCTCTTCTAAAGAGCAAGACTGGAGTGACTGCGGTATCCTGCAAACAAAACAGGCTCCAGTTAAACTCATCCCCTAACTGCAGCTCTAACTCACAGCACAAATGAATATAACAAAATACACCTCACCTACACCTGTGCACCTGAATGTGATATAAAACACAATCCTACAGCTATATGTGCAATAATAACCCCCACCTAGATCTGAAAGTATTAATACACCCACCGCCAACAGAAAGGTGCCAGTAACACTGAAGTATAATTAAACAGTACTGTCAATTTGAACCTCTTCAATTACCTTTGATCACCTGTGACCTCTCCTGTGAATGTGATTCCACGGTCCATTGAATGATCGCTCTTCATGGACATACAGCTGGGTACAGGTGACCCTGCTGTTTCTATCTGGACCCTGTGAACAAAACATGGAGACACAACATCCAGTTAAACTCATCCTCTTACTGCAGCTCCAACTCACAGCACATGGAGACAGAGCTTCCAGTTAAACTCATCCTCTGACTGCAGCTCCAACTCACAGCACATGGAGACAGAGCTTCCAGTTAAACTCATCTCTTACTGCAGCTCCAACTCACAGCACATGGAGACAGAGCTTCCAGTTAAACTCATCCTCTGACTGCAGCTCCAACTCACAGCACATGGAGACAGAGCTTCCTGTTATATCCATCCATTAACTGCAGCTCGAACTCACAGCACATTAAATATCTGGTTCATGCACTTGTACCTCTCCCTCTTAGTGCTGAGGGTTTCTCCTTTGGTGTCTGGCTCCTCTGAGAGACTCATTTTATAAACAGCGCCCCCTATCTCAGGAGACTGGAACACATCTGACCAGTTTAGACCACACGTGGGTTCCATCCCAAACCAGCCAAGCTGTAAACACACAAAATGAGAACACACTGAACACACAGAGGCACACATATACAACACGCCGCGGTGTTGACAGTAAGCAATCCAGAACTAAAATAGGCCCTAAACATGTTCTAAACAGCCACCTCAAATGTTTTTGCACCATTGATAACGATGAACAATTGTATTGCATGAATGTCAGTGGTAAACTATATATTGATTGTCCACCTTGCTAAATACTTTTTATTAAGGATTCAATGGAATCATCCAAAATTTTTCAGATCATACATTTATTTCCAGAAAATAAGTGTCACAATTATTGACACCCCTGGGTTCATTGAAATAGTTATTTATTTTCCTTTACATGTTTCACTTGTTTTATTATTATCACTATATTATGTATACTCTGTATACGACACTCACCGTCCACTTAATTAGGTACACCTATTCAACTGCTCGTTCATGCAAATATTTAATCAGCCAATCATGTGGCAGCAACTCAATGCATTTAGGCATGTAGACATGGTCAAGACAATCTGCTGAAGTTCAAACCAAGCATCAGAATGGGGAAGAAAGGTGATTTAAGTGACTTTGAATGTGGCATGGTTGTTGGTGCCAGACGGGCTGGTTTGAGTATTTCAGAAACTGCTGACCTGGAATTTTCACGCACAACAATCTCTGTAGGATTTACAGAGCAAGGAAAAAGAGAAAATATCCAGTGAGCGGCAGTTCTCTGGGCAAAAATGCCTTGTTGATGGCAGAGGTCAGAGGAGAATGGCCAGACTGGTTCGAGCTGACAGAAAGGCAACAGTAACTCAAATAACCACTCGTTACAACCGAGGTATGCAGAAGAGCATCTCTGAACGCACGACATGTCGAACCTTGAAGCAGATGGGCTACAGCAGCAGAAGACCAACCCGGTACTAGCAAGATGTACCTAATAAAGTGGCCGGTGAGTGTATGTACACTATGTATACTATGTATAGTATGTATATGCAGCTTTTTCTGCTGCTTTTGTACTCACTCTCTGCTGCTGTAACACCCAAATCCCCCCCACCCCCCCGGGGGATTAATAAAGTGTCATCTTATCTTACCTTTTCTTATCTTATCAGTAGTTTGTTAACCCTCCCCTTGCAAGGATAATGACACAGTCTTTTTATATAATGTCTAAAAAGACTGGAGAACACATTGGGAGAGATCTTAGACCCTTCCTCCATCCAGTTCTTTAATACGTCTGGGTCTTTGCTTCAGAATTGTCCTGTTCAATTAAAACTGCAGGTTTCCAATATATTCCAAGTCTGGAGACTGTAGCCATTGCAAAATGTGGCTTAAGTGGTTAATTAATTATTTATTTGTGAATATTAATGTGTGATCGAGGTCACTGTTTTGCTGGAAGATCCACTAGCGACTTTCAGTCTGCTGGCAGAGGCAACCAGTTTTTTTGGCTAAAATGTCCTGGTACCTGGGTAGAGTTCATGATGCTATTGTCCTTAACAAGGGCCCCAGGACCAGTGGGAGCAGAACAGCCCCATAATATTAAGATCCCCCACCGTATTTAACAGTAGGTATGTGGCTTGTTTCTGTACACACCTCCCTAAATCAACACCAAACCCATATCCTGTGTATAATATACCGGCCACTTTATTAGCTATACCTGCTTGTTAATGCAAATACCCTACTCCACCAAACAGCAAATCATGTGACTGCAACTCAATATATAAAGTATGCAGACATAGTGAAGATGTTCAGTTTTTTGTTTGAGCAAATATTATAATGGACAAGATGTGTGATCTAAGCGACTTTGACTGTGGCATGACTGACTGTGCCAGATGGATGGTGCCAGACGTAGTGGTTTCAGCATCACAGAAACAGCTGCCCTCCTGGGATTTTCATGCAGCACAGTCTCTAGAGTTTACAGAGAATGCTGTGATAAAAAAAAACACCTTGTTAATGAGAGATCAAGGAGAATGGGCAGACTAGTTCAAGCTAACAGAAAGGCCACAAATGAAATAACAGCTATGCTGAAAGGTATCAAAATCAATCTT
>NC_057944.1:1767141-1785621 GCF_018555375.3 Anguilla rostrata
TAACATCCTGTTACTGCAGCTCTAACTCACAACACATGGAGACAGAGCTTCCAGTTAAACTCATCCTCTTACTGCAGCTCTAACTCACAGCACATGGAGACAGAGCTTCCAGTTAAACTCATCTTCTTACGACAGCTCTGACTCACAGCACATGGAGACAGAGCTTCCAGTTAAACTCATCCTCTAACTGCAGCTCTAACTCACAGCACATGGAGACAGAGCTTCCAGTTAAACTCATCTTCTTACGACAGCTCTGACTCACAGCACATGGAGACAGAGCTTCCAGTTAAACTCATCCTCTTACTGCAGCTCTAACTCACAGCACATTGGGACAGAGCTTCCAGTTAAATTCATCTTCTTACTGCAGCTCTAACTCACAGCACAAATGAATATGACAAAATACACCTCACCTACACCTGAATGTGATATAAATCACAAATCTACAGCGATATGTGCAATAATAACCCCCACCTAGATCTGAAAGTCGTAATACACCCACCGACAACAGAAAGATGGCAGTAACATTGAAGTATAATTAAACAGTACTGTCAATTTGAACCTCTTTAATTACCTTTGATCACCTGCGAACTCTCCCCTGAATGTGATTGGATGATCCATTGAACGATCACTCTTCATAGACAGACAGCTGGGTACAGGTGACCCTGCTCTTTCTACCTGGACCCTGTGAACAAAACATGGAGACACAACATCCAGTTAAACTCATCCTCTTACTGCAGCTCTAACTCACAGCACATGGAGACAGAGCTTCCAGTTAAACTCATCCTCTTACTGCAGCTCAAACTCACAGCACATGGAGACAGAGCTTCCAGTTTAAACTCATCCTCCAAGTGGCAGATTAAAATCGATCCATTGCTCACCAACACACCAGAAATAAAATCTGAAGCATTTAAAATGTTTAAATAGAACTGTATATTGTGTTTGTGATATTCCACGTGATGGTCAAGAGTAATATTGGCATAGGTGCCAATAAGTTATAAATGTAAAAGACAACCCTCTTACTGCAGCTCTAACTCGCAGCACAAATGAATATGACAAAATACACGTCACCTACACCTGAATGTGATATAAATCACAAACCTACAGCTATACGTGCAATAATAACCCCCACCTAGATCTGAAAGTCGTAATACACCCACCGATAACAGAAAGGTGCCAGTAACATTGAAGTATAATTAAACAGTATTGTCAATTTGAACCACTTTAATTACCTTTGATCACCAGCGAACTCTCCCCTGAATGTGATTGGATGATCCATTGAACTATCACTCTTCATAGACAGACAGCTGGGTACAGGTGACCCTGCTCTTTCTACCTGGACCCTGTGAACAAAACATGGAGACACAACATCCAGTAAAACTCGTCCTCTTACTGCAGCTCTAACTCACAACACATGGAGACAGAGCTTCCAGTTAAACTCATCCTCTTACTGCAGTTCTAACTCACAGCACATGGAGACAGAGCTTCCAGTTAAACTCATCTTCTTACGACAGCTCTGACTCACAGCACATGGAGACAGAGCTTCCAGTTAAACTCATCCTCTAACTGCAGCTCTAACTCACAGCACATGGAGACAGAGCTTCCAGTTAAACTCATCTTCTTACGACAGCTCTGACTCACAGCACATGGAGACAGAGCTTCCACTTAAACTCATCCTCTAACTGCAGCTCTAACTCACAGCACATTGGGACAGAGCTTCCAGTTAAATTCATCCTCTTACTGCAGCTTTAACTCACAGCACAAATGAATATGACAAAATACACCTCACCTACACCTGAATGTGATATAAATCACAAACCTACAGCAATATGTGCAATAATAACCCCCACCTAGATCTGAAAGTCGTAATACACCCACCGACAACAGAAAGGTGCCAGTAACATTGGAGTATAATTAAACAGTACTGTCAATTTGAACCTCTTTAATTACCTTTGATCACCTGCGAACTCTCCCCTGAATGTGATTGGATGATCCATTGAACAATCACTCTTCATAGACAGACAGCTGGGTACAGGTGACCCTGCTCTTTCTACCTGGACCCTGTGAACAAAACATGCAGACACAACATCCAGTTAAACTCATCCTCATACTGCAGCTCTAACTCACAGCACATGGAGACAGAGCTTCCACTTAAACTCATCCTCTTACTGCAGCTCAAACTCACAGCACATGGAGACAGAGCTTCCAGTTAAACTCATCCTCCAAGTGCAGATTAAAATCGAGCCATTGCTCCCAAACACACCAGAAATAAAATCTGAAAGCATTTTTAAAATGTTTAAATAGAAGCTGTTATATTGTGTTTGTGTGATATTCCACTGTGGATGGTCAAGAGTAATATTTGGCATAGGTGCAATAAGTTATAAATGTAAAAGACAACCCTCTTACTGCAGCTCTAACTCGCAGCACAAATGAATATGACAAAATACACGTCACCTACACCTGAATGTGATATAAATCACAAACCTACAGCTATACGTGCAATAATAACCCCCACCTAGATCTGAAAGTCTTAATACACCCACTGACAACAGAAAGGTGCCAGTAACATTGAAATATAATTAAACAGTTCTGTCAATTTGAACCTCTTTAATTACCTTTGGTCACCTGTGACCTCTCCTCTGAATGTGATTGGATGACCCATTGAATGATAACTCTTCATTGACTTACAGGTGGGTACAGGTGACCCTGCTGTTTCTACTTGGACCCTGTGAACAAAACAAGGAGACACAACATCCAGTTAAACTCACCCTCTTACTGCAGCTCTAACTCACAGCACATGGAGACAGGGCTTCCAGTTAAACTCATCCTCTTACTGCAGCTCTAACTCACAGCACATGGAGACAGGGCTTCCTGTTAAACTCATCCTCTTACTGCAGCTCTAACTCACAGCACATGGAGACAGAGCTTCCAGTTAAACTCATCCTCTTACTGCAGCTCTAACTCACAGCACATGGAGACAGAGCTTCCAATTAAACTCATTCTCCAAGTGCAGATTAAAATTGAGCCCTTGCTCACAAACACGCCAGAAATAAAACCTGAAAGCATATTTATAACGTTTAAATAAAAGCTGGTTCATTGTGTTTGTGTGATATTCCACTGTGGATGGTCAAGAGTAATATTTGGCATAGATGCACTAAATAATAAATGTAAACGACAATCCTGTTACTGCAGCTCTAACTCTCAGCACACGGAGAGAAAGCATAGAGGTAAACTCATTCTCTTACTGCAGCTCTAACTCTCAGCACATTAAATATCTGGTTCATGCACTTGTACCTCTTCCTCTTAGTGCTGAGGGTTCCTCCTTTGGTGTCTGGCTCCTCTGACAGACTCATTTTATAAACAGCGCCCTCTATCTCAGGAGACTGGAACACATCTGACCAGTTCAGACCACACGTGGGTTCTGTCCCAAACCAGCCAAGCTGTAAACACACAAAATGAGAGCACACTGAACACACAGAGACACGCATATACAACACACCGCGGTGTTGACAGTAAGCAATCCAGAACTGAAATAGGCCCTAAACATGTTCTAAACAGCCACCTCAAATGTTTTTGCACCATTGATAATGATGAACAATTGTACTGCATAAATGTCAGTGGTAAACTATATATTGATTGTCCAACTTGCTAAATACTTTTTATTAAGGATTCAATGGAACCAACCAAAATTTTTCAGATCATACATTTATTTCCAGAAAATAAGTGTCACAATTATTGACACCCCTGGGTTCATTGAAATAGTTATTTATTTTCCTTTACATGTTTCACTTGTTTTTTTATCATTATCACTATATTATGTATACTATGTATACTACACTCACTGGCCACTTTATTAGGTACACCTGTTCAACTGCTCGTTAACGCAAATATCTAATCAGCCAGTCGCGTGGCAGCAACTCAATGCATTTAGGCATGTAGACATGGTCAAGACGATCTGCTGAAGTTCAAACCAAGCATCAGAATGGGGAAGAAAGGTGATTTAAGTGACTTTGAATGTGGCATGGTTGTTGGTGCCAGACGGGCTTTTGAGTATTTCAGAAACTGCTGATCTACTGGCATTTTCACGCACAACAATCTCTGTAGGATTTACAGAGAAAGGAAAAAGAGAAAATATCCAGTGAGCGGCAGTTCTCTGGGCAAAAATGCCTTGTTGATGGCAAAGGTCAGAGGAGAATGGCCAGACTGGTTCGAGCTGATAGAAAGGCAACAGTAACTCAAATAACCACTCGTTACAACCGAGGTATGCAGAAGAGCATCTCTGAACACACAACACGTCAAACCTTGAAGCAGATGGGCTACAGCAGCAGAAGACCAACCCGGTACTAGCAAGGTGTACCTAATAAAGTGGCCGGTGAGTGTATGTACACTATGTACACTATGTATAGTATGTATACTTGGCTTTTTCTGCTTCTTTTGTACTCACTCTCTGCTGCTGTAACACCCAAATTTCCCCCCCTGGGGATTAATAAAGTGTCATCTTATCTTTTCTTATCAGTAGTTTGTTCACACTCCCCTTGCAAGGATAACGACACTGAGTCTTTTTATATAATGTCTAAAAAGACTGGAGAACACATTGGGAGAGATCTTGGACCCTTCCTCCATCCACTTCTTTAATACCTCTGGGTCTTTGCTTCAGAACTGTCCTGTTCAATTAAAACTGCAGGTTTCCAATATACTTCAAGTCTGGAGACTGTAGCCATTGCAAAATGTGGCTTAAGTGGTTAACTAATGATTTATTGGTGAATAGTAATGTGTGATTGAGGTCACTGTTTTGCTGGAAGATCCACAAGCGATTTTCAGTCTGCTGGCAGAGGCAACCAGCTTTTTTGGCTAAAATGTCCTGGTACCTGGGTAGAGTTCATGATGCTATTGTCCTTAACAAGGGCCCCAGGACCAGTGGGAGCAGAACAGCCCTATAACATTAAAGATCCACCACCGTATTTAACAGTAGGTATGTGGCTTGTTTCTGTACACACCTCCCTAAATCAACACCAAACCCATATCCTGTGTATTATATTCCGCCCACTTTATTCGGTATACCTGCTTGTTAATGCAAATACTGTACTCCACCAAACAGCTAATCATGTGACTGCAACTCAATATATAAAGTATGCAGACATAGTGAAGATGTTTTTTGTTTGAGCAAATATTGTAAGAGACAAGATGTGTGATCTAAGCGACTTTGACTGTGGCATGACTGTCTGTGCCAGATGGATGGTGCCAGACGTAGTGGTTTCAGCATCACAGAAACAGCTGCCCTCCTGGGATTTTCATGCAGCACAGTCTCTAGAGTTTACAGAGAATGGTGTGATAAACAAAAAACACCTTGTTAATGAGAGATCAAAGGAGAATGGGCAGACTAGTTCAAGCTAACAGAAAGGCCACAAATGAAATAACAGCTATGCTTGGCCAAAGAGCTCTAATGTCATCACTCAGGAGCACAGTAGATGAGACAATTTAGATTCTTCAAACTGTCGATTACTCCCTGTAAAACCATTTTTCCTGAAACCATTCCAAATAGCCTTTTGGCATGGCGGTAGCATCTACTTTTGGAGCATCTAAATGTAGCAATTAATAGAAACTTGGTGACGTCCCGATGCAGCCAAGTTCAGTAATTCTCCAACTGTGGCCACTGGATTGTTCTTTGCTCCCTGAACCATCTACCTCATTGAGCATGGGGCTAAGATACACTAGCGCCCTCTACTGGACAGGATTCATTATACTCCTCTACTACTGGTTTTAAATTGATTAATATTTGGTCTCACAGCAGTAAGTCGTATATTTCTTTGTTTAGTTTCTGATTCCTTATTTTTGAAGGTCAACAACCATTTTCTCTTCATTTGTGAGTTTGTTGCTTTTGATGAAAAATGGATTTTATAAGCAGGTTGTCTCAGTTTTAAACTCCAGTGAAGCAGCAAGCAATGGAAAAGCATGACAGTTCCTTTGGCCTGAGATCAGCATAATGTCTTTTATACATGCGGGTGTTGATCAGCTTCATCTCATATCTACATGATGGTGTAAAGTTCACTCTGTTAGATTTTATTTTTAACAATCTTTAAAGGTGCCAATAATTGTGACCCCTATGAAGTCAGTATCTGAGATGCATGTACTTTGCTTGTAGGCGTATACGATATACTAGCAACAATTTATAGCCGACTGATTATCCCTGTTATTGCGTTTCATGAAAATTTTAAAACATTTGGCAACGTTAACTACCCGTGCTTCCAGTCAGTGTTTCGACCGCACATTTGGATAAACAACCCCCCTTACATACATTACAAACACGAACATGCTCGGGAGAATTCTTTTCGAAAACATCCCAAAACGACCCAAATCAATAATTCATGAAAGTAAATCATTATTTTTTCTTAAGTAAGCGCAATTTATCTCATAAAAGTCATTTTATCATGTAGGCTATTCTCCGTTTCTAAGTAGTTGTAATTCGATTCGAAATCGCTGCATTACAATTTATGTTGTATTTCAATTTCAACTTCAGTCCAACTCAGGCAAAACATAAATTCGGTCTGACGTGGTGGCTTTAAAATCAGACGCTTTCGTCATTTTAAGTAGACCTACATACACAGCTACATGCTGCCGTCTTGTGGTTCACACAGGAAACGGCGTCTTAATGCAACTATAACCGCAGTTCTTTTCAGTTCTTGCTACTATTAAAGTAGTTGCTGAATGTATTATCATTGAAACCTGTACGAATTAAATAGAACAGAATTAATTGGTAAGGACATGGCCACTAGGTCTTTGTGAATTGAAACTAGTCAGAGTTGGATAGCAAATATGCAAATTAATATCCTTTAAGCATATTTTTAGCATGCTCTTGTATAGCCTACGGAAGCTAATGTCTCGTTTCAAATAATAGAAGACCAACTATGAAAGCTCCATACGTGAATTAACTACCGACCACCGACTTTAACATGGCAGACATCAATTTAATTTGTCTTAATCCAAACTGTGTGAATACAGACTTTTTGACTTCTCAATCCGCAGTTAAAATGTTCGGTCTGTTTATGTTACAGCAGCAGGTGTCATAATGTAGCCGACAACAGGCCTGTGACTTCCGTCATATCCAAATAGGTAAAATGATCATAAAATACCAAATGGATGCTAATATAAACCTTAAACTTTTAAAAATGTATTTGAAAAGGTTTTTTTTTTTTGGTCCCAAATGGGGAATTTGAAAAAAGCATATTAGGCTACTCCTCGTCTACTCCTCAGGCGCCATTTTATTGTTTGTTTAATTTCACTACATTAAGCGTTATTGCGATCATAGCTACAGATTCCTATTCCTCCAAACACCCTTTCTCATCTCGCTTCTATTCTCCCCATCCCAATTCACAACAGACTACTTACTCAGTTATTTAATCCAATTTAATTCCTTTTTACTGCATCCTCTTTGTCCTCCGTCTTTTAAATGACGTTTGAGTTTGAAACAGTTTCACTTTCTCTTTTGACTTTTTTTTATTTACTTCTTTACTAGTCTGACTCACAGGACCCAGACTGTGGGTATAAGCCCGCCATTGGCCAACTATTTCAGTCGGAATTCTCCTCCCCTTCCGCTATCTGCGTGTTACCGTTTTCACGGGCTCCGCCGATGCATCCTGGATTAGCGCCGCCCAAGACGATTGTGATTGGTTTAAAGAAATACAAACAAACCATAGCGTTTTTTCCCCTATACCGAAATGATAATGGCTTGAGCCAGACCTTCCTCCCGCGCAGAAACGAAGTGTGGAGATAGGTCTGGCTACGCGAGACTGCTTCTTTACTGGTTCAAGTAAGTCTTGCAGTGACTGAAGCCCAATGTTTCACAGTGAGGCTTGGCTTTGGGTCTGGTTTTACCCACATTAGTGTTTATTTGTGGTTCTCTATAGATAAGTAAGAGCTCTGATGCTCTTTAATTCAATTTTGGGCAAAATGTGTTCTCCTGTCAAACACGGCAAAACAATCTGTATGACGATAAAAAAGTAGGGTTCGAATCCCGGGTTCACGTCCTCTAGCATGTTCCTGTGTTTCTGCTGTTTTCCTCTGGGTACTGGGTCACTGTGTCCATGTACTCCTAATAAAGAAAGAATTACACAAGTCTGTCTACAGATGTTTAAAAGCCAACACAGAATCTATAATTTTACACAACATAAAGGGTCCCTTCAGAATAAGAAACATCAGTGTCCATGTTCTTGCTCACAAGTGAAAACATGCAACCATTTATGATGTCTACAACAACAACAATTTGATGACACTCGTAGTGCAGCAGTAATGCTTTACAACCCAAACTTTATGCTGATCAGAGAAAGCTTGTGTAATCCATTTATTGACAAGCTATTGCTAGCTCTCAGAACTCTGCAAAATGATTATTGCGGCTTGTGTATTTGTTATGCAGATTCTATTATGTTTGCCACAGCCCAAACATGAGATTACGGTTCAAACTAGGAAGCGCCCATGAGACAAATAGTGTGAAATTGAACTTCCATTACCATCTAGTGGCTGTTTAAAGGAAATACAACATTATTTTTCTTCCCAAGAGCTCCACAGGTGTTCTCATGTCGTAAAAAATTGCTGTAGATGTGACTGTGAACTAAAATCTTTTGCAAATAATTAAATGTTTTATCGATCAGAGAAACAGTTTTCAT
Organism: Anguilla rostrata; assembly: GCF_018555375.3. Lineage (NCBI taxonomy): Eukaryota > Metazoa > Chordata > Actinopteri > Anguilliformes > Anguillidae > Anguilla > Anguilla rostrata. The sequence goes on from NC_057944.1 coordinate 1,775,799, forward strand.
GTCTATATGAGTGCACACTGCCCATTCTTTCACTGCTCTGCCTCAGTTCCTGTAGATTCAGTGGGAAACCTGCAGTGATTAATGCACTTCAGACTGTGTTCTGCAGTGTACAGCTGCTTGGAGGCTTAAGGTAGTGAAGGGAAGTGTATGTTTCTGTATTTCTGTATGCACTCCTGGCCACTTCTGCCTAGGCCTGTGGCCTTGTCCCAGTCTCCACATTCCCAGTTACCGTGGCGATGAGGGAGAAGAGCGATGAAGAGCTACGAGGAGGATAGAATGCAGCTCAGGGCCGTCCCGAGTGCACTCCTGAGAGGACCCGAATAGCTCTGGCACTCACCATGGGGATATACCACCACTGTCCCAGGCACTATACTGTGCTGTTGTGTTGTGTGCTGAGAGGCCCACTTACTGATGTAACATCCGTGTGTGACCACAGACAGAGCCTCTATGCTTGTGAGATGTGACCTTATGATGTGCGATGCTTAGAAACTACTATCAAGACTGAGACAACTTAGTGAGTCTTTGGAGAATGCCCCTGCATGCTGTGCAGTGGGTATTTCCCTGGTGCATATTGTACTAAATTCTGCTACAGTGGGAAAATGTCGTCTGACCTGATGATTTCCTATCTACCTCATGTGCCTGCTTTGAATGGGTCTTATCAATGCACATAGGATTTGGCATTCTGTATGGTAGTTAGCATTTCTTCTGGATGCTGGTAAGGTGTAATTTTATTGAAAGTAGGCTTGGAGCTGCTAGGTGGCTCATTCGGTTAAGGCACCACGCTGAGGTGCATGGATGAGCCTCACGGCATCGGGTCGAATTCGGACCGTGCCAGTGCCGACTGTGGCCGGTAGCTCCACAGCGAGACGCACGATTGGTGCCTGTGTTGCCTAGGGTATGGGAGGGTTCAGCCAGACAGGGATCCGCGTTTCATCGCTCTCTAGCGACCCCCTTGGGCGCTCGTATGACTGCATGTCAGAGCCACTTATGAAAGGTCTTCCTCCGGCATGAAAAAACAGCTTTTCTGTTCTATTCCATTACAAAATATATATGCTGACAAACTGAAATGTGGTAAATGTTTCTTTTTCTCATCCAAGCAGAGTAAAATAATCCATTAATGTGTAGGCTTGTTGTCGTACCAAAGCAGTATTTTTTATTTTTTTTTAAAGCAAAGCCTTAAGATGAAACATAAGGTCATGTCATGGCTCTGGCTCTATCACATGGGTGTTTGATGTAATTACAACAGGGAAACATTTACTCAGACGAGCTCGCTCCTGTTAAGGTAATATACTCCATACAGGTGTGTGGCATTAGCAAACTTCTGAGAATTTCTCTGCAGGCTGTGTAGTGTGTGTCTCCCTGGTGCCCCTTGTATTAAAGCCTGTTAAAGGAAACCTGTCTACCTCATGTACAGTGCCATGAAAAATATTTTCCCCTATCCTGCTTTCCTATATTGGTGCATAGTTTCAGATCTTTACAAAATGTGTTGTTTTAGACACACACACACACACACACACACAAACACACACACACATACACGCGCGCGTGCACACACATAGACAGATGGTTTGATACTGTGGTTTATGTCTTTGGAGGCCCTACTAGACCGAAGGCTTTTCTTTCTGGGGAGGCTACACTCCTTCGGTGTGTGTAGCAGGATGCTGGCCATGTTCTACCAGATCATTGTGGCCGGTGTCCTGTACAACACCAGTGTGTACTGGGCTGGGTGCCTCTACTCCAGGGACACAAAGAGGCTCAAACTGACCCAGAAGGCCAGCTCTGATGGGATCCATAAATTATCCCAGCTTGTAAATTCCATCCACATCTCGTTTTATCATGACTGAAAAAATGGTCATACTTATATTTTCAGGAGATATAATTTTGGGCTCAAAATCTCATATAGCCACCAAAAAAAAAACTATCAAGTGAGATAACCAGCGTGATGTCTTATCACAGCATCATAACATTGGACATGTTCAACAACATAATTTAATCATTACTGGATTTTTTAATAAAACGGTCATTGTCAAATTCCTATCAGAACAGAGGATGAAAGCTCATTTTCTGGTAATGCTAGTAGCAATGAGGTAAAGGTTTGCTGCCTACATTATAATAGGTATTAGGAATGTTGTACCGTAATCATAACCCTGTGTTCTGTTCTGTATCAATTTACTATAATAAATATATGGAGTCAGACTTTTGAATAAAAAAATCCTGTCTATTGTAAAAAGCAAAATACATGCAATGGAGTCCATCATGTGTAAAACAGTAAAACTGTGTCCAAAACATAAAAATCTGTAGTGACCTTACTTCATGACATCAGTTTACATTCTGTGTTCTGCATCTACCTCAAAGCTTGTATTTTACGAAAGACACCAAACACCAACACATTATATATTTTGTTTACTGAAGTATAATTATTGCAAATACAGGTATGCTGTCAAAAACAAAACAATAACACAAAACGTTTTAATACAAATAATGTACAATACTGAACCAGTTTCTGCAGTAGCACAATAAACATACACAACAAATAAATACATTATATTACAGTATTATTCAGCAAAACAAAGGAAAATAAATGCAATGCTATGATCCTGATCATGCTGTGGTCTGGTCTCCCTGCTGTATTTGGCCACAGATTTTCATCCACATCCCGTCTGATGCCTTCATTTCCACGGCAGTGCTGGTTGACTCTTTCTGAGTGCCTTACCCAGTCCTGGCACTGCTGGGCTGTGATGTCATCACAGGACTCATCATTCTGCTGGGATTCACGGATAGACCTCATTCTGCTGAGTGCTGCTGTTTGTTGCAGCTCCAGCAGCACCAGAGAGACACTGCAGGGCCATCAGCCTGGAGCCACCGATCCTTAATGTCTCTTTAATCCCAGAACATCTCCTGGTGGAGAGGCAGTGATGGGACGTCTCCCTGCCGCCGCCTGCTGTTGTTTTTGGTGGAGTGGGTATTAACCCCCCCCCCCGGTATCTTTCCTTCTGAGCCAAATCCACCAGCCCCCCTTCTCTGCTTCCTTGGCCAGCCCTCTAGCTGGCCTCCTCAGCCTTGCTCCAGTCATGCCCGTGTTCTCCAGAAGGTGAAGCACTGACTGGCGGATGAAGCCCCAGAGTCCCAACTCCACTGGATATACTGTTGCTCTCCAACCGGCCTCCTTACACTCCTTACACTCTCACACTCCGCTGCCAGGTCGGAGTACTTCAGCCGTTTCTGCTCATAGGCTGCTTCTGCCCCCTCCTCCCATGGGAGGGTGAGCTCCATAAGGAGCACCACCTTCGCCCGAGTGGACCACGTCTCCATATAAGGAGCACCACCTTCGCCCGAGTGGACCACGTCTCCATATAAGGAGCACCACCTTCGCCCGAGTAGACCACGTCTCCATATAAGGAGCACCACCTTCGCCCGAGTAGACCACGTCTCCATATAAGGAGCACCACCTTCGCCCGAGTAGACCACGTCTCCATATAAGGAGCACCACCTTCGCCTGAGTGGACCACGTCTCCATATAAGGAGCACCATCTTTGCTCGAGTAGACCACGTCTCCATGTTAAGCCACAGGGCTGATCTCATTTGGGAAATGGAGCTGTGGATTGAGATCTACACGCATGCTCCACCCTCTGCCTGGAACCAGGACTCTACTCCCACCTTTGTGTCCTACGGTCCCCTCCTCCTCTGCTTGCTTCACAAAGTGGGTTTGATGCTCTTTCACAGCAGAGGCGTCTCTGTTTGCCTCCTGTCTGCTGGTCGTCAGTATTTCCGGAAGCTTCTGCAGCAGTTGGTCATGCCGCCATTTGTAACACCCCTGTGCTGGAGCCGTCTCACAGCCTGACAGAACGTGCCGGAGGCCTGCTCTGTGTCCCTGTGCTGGAGCCGTCTCACAGCCTGACAGACTTGCTCTGTGTCCCTGTGCTGGAGGTCTGCTCTGTGTCCCTGTGCTGGAGCCGTCTCAATGTTCCTGTGCTGGAGCCGTCTCACAGTCTGAAAGAATGTGCCACAGGCCTCGTTTGGGGGCAGCACAGAGCGGACGGTCTCATCCGCACCAAACCATTAGCGCAGGTTCTGAGGAGAAGGCAGCGTGTCATAATTGGCCCTGATCAGGAAGCTAAGCCTGGCTTGTGGTATCTTCCACCAGTCTGACCCACTGAGCGATCGGTCCTCCTCACTTTCCCATGCTGTCCATCCTCCCAGACCACCTTAGCAAACTGCTAAAACCTGCTACCTCTCCTGCGCCATCCATGGTGGGATGACCCAGAATCTTCTGTGCCCCTCTGTTTCTCTACTGGGGGGTTGTGCCCCTCTGTTTCCCTACTGGGGGGTTGGGCCCCTCTGTTTCCCTGCTGGGGGGTTGGGCCTCTCTGTTTCCCTACTGGGGGGTTATGGTCCTCTGTTTCCCTGCTGGGGGGTTGTGCCCCTCTGTTTCTCTACTGGGGGGTTGTGCCCCTCTGTTTTCCTTCTGGGGGGTTTGTACCCCTCTGTTTCCCTGCTGGGGGGTTGTGCCCCTCTGTTTTGCTGCTGGGGGGTTTGTACCCCTCTGTTTCTCTACTGAGGGGTTGTGCCCCTCTGTTTCCCTGCTGGGGGGGGTTGTGCCCCTCTGTTTCCCTGCTGGAGGGGTTGTGCCCCTCTGTTTCCCTGCTGGGGGGTTGTCTGTTCTCTTGTGGCTTACAGGTGCAGAAGCAGCAGTAATCAGCTTCATTACTGGATTGCTAACCCCTGACTGGGGAATATAAGACTGTTTGCTGATGGTCTCTCTCTTTTCTCTTTGCCACCTCATAACCAGACAGTCTGTGGCCCTGCAGTCTGTGCTATATCTGTTGTTGCTTTTCTTTTGCCCACAGCACCTGGTCACTGATCTCGTTGTGCTCACACCTGCAAAAATTCACGCTGCATTTCCATTACACTTCACAACTCATATGTACTGCCTATGTCAGACATATATGAGGTCTTTTGTTTGTAATAAATTGGTGGTACCTTGCACTCGTGTTGCCTCCATTTTGTATGAATTATGGCCGATCATTCGTTACAGAGGCCTGAAGGAGAGTAGCCTGCTCACACGGACGCCGGTCATACACCTTCCACCTCCAGTCCCAAAATAACTCCTCTATTGGCTTTAGGAAAGGGGAGTGGGAGAAGCATCAATCTGAACTCTGGGGATCTGCTGCAGACCAGAGCCTTGTGGTACTGACATCGGCCCAAACATCGTCTGAGCATTTGGCTCAGCTCCTCAAAATGGCAGCACGCGTTGTTATGTTTGCTCCGCACTGCCCCTGGCGCACCGCCCATGGCTCTCTGCCCAATCAGGTTCTGGCCACGGCACTGATGTTCGCCAAGGCTGAACCTGCTTCATCAACATAAAGGATCTCATGATGCTTAGCTCCGGCATTGATCACCATCAATCTCCGAAATAAAGGCACAAGAGCATTACTGAGACAGTAGAAACAGACCAATGCTTGGGTTTTAATGTATAAATTATATAAAATGCATATTTTAATTACTAGTTAAATATACATTATTGACTGTAGCCTTACAGTAGGCCCAGTCTATAATTTGTGTTAGAAGTGTCTCGGTATGCTGCGACCCTGAGACATCCTACCCTCGCATCTACGATACCATTTGTTCACCTTAAAAGGGAGTTGTCATCTCTGGAGACACACCTGCTTGTCTGCATTTACGATATATCAGTCTGGTGTTTCTCATGGAATACAACTGATAGCTTCTAATGATCAATGAGTTTATGACAATTTAAGTATTCATGTCTAATGAGAATATTTTTGATTAAACTCATTTTAATCATACCGAAGTCTCCCGAGTAGAAATCTCACTCCTGGATTAGATGCACCAACGCTATTTAAATATACGCTTTCGTGTCGCTGAAAAGCAGATAATGATTGACCACATTCAAACATTGAGTCATAACTGTGGACACTTAAATCCCAGATGTAGTTGTACACCAAGGAATCATAATTCCTCAGGAAATTATGCAGCAATGAGACTTGTCAAAATCTGAATACGTTTAATAAAATGAGACAAAAAAATACTTATGCCAATAGATTATTCTTTAATCAAATATCCAAAATAAATACAATCAAGACTATCACATTTCTTCAGCCTTTAATGGTGAAATCCACTGGCCACGGCAAATTCTGCCCGATAGCAGCTGAAGCCCTCATTCTTTTCCAAGATCCTGATGATGACCTTTAAAACAGAAAACACAAGTCGCTAGTCCCCTTCACACATCACTGTTATTGTTTATCATGCAACCAATATCAGTGAGCAATAACTCAGCATTCACATCTTATCTCTTGAAGTATGACATCAAAGAGGTAGTCCATCATGTTGAATTCACCTCTGTCAATTTTTTCTTCAAAACCCCGGTTACAAGTGCTTTACATTTAGATCATATTAAAGAAAATTGTAAAGCTTTGCAAGAACAGAGTAAAACAAACGTCAGATTAATTTACCCGATTAATTTACCTGACTCTACAGTTTTTGGTGATTTGCTTTGATAGTGGGGGAGGTAGGTATCTGCTCTAACAAGAGGATTGTCTCAGCTAACATGCAGGAAGCAGTCAGGTAGAAGCAAACTGCAAACATAGAATGCATATCAGGCCAGTGCTATATGTACCACAATTAAACCATCAGTGAAAGCCCAGGATATACTGGTATATTTATAAATCAATGACAAATTATGTTCTGCAGCATATCCACCAATTTACCCACCCAGATATAATTTCTGATTAACAATGTTGTACATTTTCAGCTCTCATAAAATGCCAATAGTACAGATTCTGATGTAGTCAGCTGAAAGGAACTTCTTAGCTTACAAAGGAGATGGTACAGTAGAATGGGCACATCCAATTTGTTCAGGTGCAGGGCATAAACAAGATGTAGAGTTAAAAAAATGTCTGATGTTTGAACAGAATAGGCAGAATTTGTGTCATTTCAAACAGATTGGAATATGGGTTTAACATCAGCATGCCTTTGGAGCTGAGACGCGCAAGTGAGTATGTTTAACATGGTCGGTGAAAATAGCGTGGATGTGTGCTATTCAACCAATCATTTTAACAGAAACAATTACACTCTAGACATTTGACATGCAAACAGTAAAATAACACATACAAATGCAACATTACAAACTTGCACCAGCAGGCCTGATCTGGTAGAAGAACAATTACATTACATTACATTACAGGCATTTAGCAGACGCTCTTATCCAGAGCGACGTACAACAAGTGCATTAGTTCAAGGTGCAGAGGTGCAAAAGAAACACACTAGAGTGAAGTAAAGATCGTAGTGCCAGAAGTGACCACATCGATCAGGACTCCAACCCTCTAGAGTAACCTGTTCAGCAAACAATCCTACCAAGTACAAACTAGCACTGGAATCACATTTGCCTAATCAGACAAAAACAATCCTGCCAAATAAACTAACGTAATCACATTATCAGAACAGACAGAAAAGACATTGCCACACGAATACCTAACACAAATGCAATTTTCCCCCATGTGGAATAAGCCGGCATTTTGGAAAAACAGAGTTGCGCGGTCTCTAATAAAAATGATTAACATGGCTTACAGGCTCGTCACGTAACAGAAATAATATAAAATGACACCAACACAACAATCCTGTAATGTAATTACTGTATCACATTTTGCAGTAAATTACTGACTTATCAATGTTCAGTCCAAAAACTCTTATTGACATTTTTAAGTTTGGCCTTACAATCCTTCCAGCTTCTCCCATTGCTATGCCTGGATTTATGACATGGTCAATCACTGTGGCTCTAAATTAATTCGATACAGCAGGATTTCTGCTACCTGCTTGACCACAACCTCAGCCACAGCCACGACCCGTCCATCAGTACCAACCGCATTGGGCTGCTCCATGTTGTCAGACACTGCTGAATGTAGTGCTGTAAAACTTCCTTTTATGTTGGGATTACCAATCATGCTGCAATGCGACTCACCTGGGCAATGTTGTTGGACGAGACAGGATTGTAAAATAAAGTCAACATGTTTGCAATCTGCATGTCTAGCAATAACAATTTGGATGTCTTAATATGAGGTGACTGTATTTTGAAAACTGAGTGTGATTTAGAGTTTTGTACTTTGTGTGTAGATACAGCAATTTGTGTCTTAAGGTATGAATTTTGCCGGTTGTTGGTTTAACTCATTGCATTGAGTCAAAGCAGTCATAACATACTGTAATGCATTTGCAGATATTAGAAATGCATATGAAAAAATGAGAAAAACTGTAGGGTCTCAGGAACATCTCAGAGACTGGATGTCATGCAAACTACACTTCTTCCTTGATTTTGGCTTCGTGGTCTAATCCATTCAAATGATGTGCAGCAGATACAGGTTAAAACCTGCAGGAAAACCATTTATTTTGAGAGGTAATATAAACACACCTGCTCAATAGACAAGTAGTGACTTTTCTAAAGGTATTGAATTGTGGTGAGAGTACAATAACTGAAGCAACCACTCATCAGACACTACACAACTTTTCTTATAATTTATTAAATAATGTATTTCCACTACTATAGATGAATATCATTGCTTCAACTGTGCAGATTTTAACCCCATGCTGATCTGCTCATATTGAGCCCAAACATAATCCCATACAGAATATGAAATAAGTACTACTGTGTCACAGGAGTTAAATACATCACACAATATTAAATCATAACACCAACACATTTGATGTTTATTATAATTGAAGTTTAATCATTGAAGATTATTGAAAATACAGAAAATAAAAGCAACAGACCAAATAAATAAGGAAACTCAACCCATCATTGTTTACAGTAATGAAAGGAAATAAGTACACTGCAGTGACCATTCTGCATTCTTATTATTACTTCAAAAACATTTTACCCTGCCATATTTTGCCATTATTACACTCAATGTTATATTAATGTTTTAATAGTCAAAAGTACATTAACACACCTTTAACATTTGAAATAACCTGAACATGCTGAAAGATCATACTCTTATGTACACGGTTTAAGCTGTACTGAGGTTAATATTGGGTACAGCTGAAATAGCACTGGTAAGGCATTGGTCAAGGAAGGTTGCAAGTGTGTCGACGTGTGTGTGTGTGATTGGGTGAGAGTGTGTTTGTGTGTGTGTATTTGTTTGTCCATGCGTGCGTATGTTTGTGGGAGTGACTGTGGATGTGAGTATATGTGTGCATATGTATGAGTGCATGAGTATGTGTGTGTGTGTGTGTGTGTGCCCAGGTTGCGTGTGTGAATGGGTAAGAGAAAGTGTGTGTGTGTGTGTGCATGCATGTATGTGTGTGTGTGCACACGGGTGTGTGTGTGTATGGGTAAGAGAATGTGTTTGTGTGTGTTTATACATTTGTGTGTGTGCGTGTGTGAGTGAGTGTGCGTCCGTTTGAGTGAATTACTGTGGATGTGAGAGTGTGTGTGCGATTGAGAATGAGTGTATGTATGTGTATGTGTGTGTGCGTGAGAGTGCCTTTGTGAATGTGTGTGTGTGTTTATACGTGTGTGTGTGTGTGTATGGGTATGAGAATGTTTGTGTAGACATGTGTATAATGTGTGTGCATGCATGTATGTGTGTCTGTGTGAGTGCATGAGTCTGTGTGTGCGCATGTGTGTGTATGGGCAAGAGAATGTGATGTGTGTGTGTGTTGACACGTGTTTGTGTCTCTGCACGCATGTATGTGTGTGTGCGTGAGTGCATGAGTTTCTGTGTGTGTGCGTGCGTTTGTGTGAATCTGTGTGTGACTGTGGATGTGAGTGTGTGTGAGAGAGAGAGGGTGTGTGTGTGAGTGACTGAGTATGAGA
>NC_057944.1:1785720-1802145 GCF_018555375.3 Anguilla rostrata
GTGTGTGTGTGCATGCGTGTGTGTAGGTGTGGGTGTGTCTATGTGTATCTGAGTGTGCGTGTGTGTGTGTGTGATTGAGTGTGTGTGTCTGTGTGTGTGTGTGTATGTGAGTGGATATATGAGTGTGGTGTGTGCGTGTGTGTATATGAGTGTATGCGCGCACATGAGTGTGTGTGTGTATGTGTATATGAGCGTGTGTGGTGTGTGTGTGTGAGTGGATGAGTGTGGTGTGTGTGTGTGCATGCGTGTGTGTGTGTATGTGTATACGAGTGTGTGTGTGTGTGTGTGGATATGAGTGTGGTGTGTGTGTGTGTGTATGCGAGTGTGTGTCTCTACTCCAGTTAGCAGAGGGACACTGAGCAGGAGCCCCACACTCCAAATCCAGCACAGAGGGGTGTGTGTTGAGTGAAGTGTGTGTGGAATCTGTGCAGGAGGGTCAGTGTGTCAGAGTCAGAGACGCTGTAGAAGGACAGAGTGCCGGCCGGACGGTCCACACACACTCCTACCCTGCACACACACACTCCTCTACCATCATCACACACTCCTGCTCTACGGTAGGGGGAGGGGGAGGCAGGTATGTGTGTTTCGTTCTCATTGTGCCAGGCAGAGTAACTGAGTTTATCAGAGTCTCTGTGTTTAATGCAGTCCAGACTCCAGGAGTTTAAATTGAATCCAAACCTACAGTCATCACCCCGTCCTTTCCTGCTGATTCCTTTATCTGTCACTGCTATATAAACCCATCCCCTCTCAGACACACTGAACTCAGCCTCCCAGTAACAGCGCTCACACACACTCTCTCTGCACACAACCTGGGGCACAGGCTCAAATCTCTCTGGATGATCAGGATATGGCTCCTCTCTCCCCCATGTGCGTGTCACCCTCCTGTTCCCCTCAGACAGAGACAGCCATCTGTGCGCTGTGTTTGGATCCAGTGTGAGCTGACAGCCGTCTGCACACCAGAGACATTAATGAGATTAATTATCATTATTAATATTCACCTCATTATGTGTGTGTGAGAGAGAAAGCTGTGATAGTACCTCTGTGTGTGTGTTTGTGTACATGCGTGTTTCTGATTGTGTGTTTATGTGTGTAAGAGAGAAATCTCTCTCACTCTCACACACACAGAGCAGAGTGTGTATCTATCTATGGAAAGTGTTCTGTGTCGATACACACTCACATTTCCTGGGTCCTGGTTTGGTCCTGTTCTCTCCTCCATGGTCCACACTGTAAGAACAGCAGAACAGAATTTTGAATTTTAACAATCCTTTATTTCCACTCTCAACACATCAATAGCATCACATGAACAAGACACAATAAAACACAAAACCACGATCATATAAAAAACACACAAATCTGTCACAAAGGAAACTTATTCCATTCCCTCGCCCTATTCCATGTGCAAAAATAGCTCCCATCCCTCCACTGAACATTAAACACCCTTATAACAAACACACTCTGAAACACACTCAGGCTCTCCATAGCTTTGTAATACTGAAACTCCACCATCACTGTGTCCCTGACCAAACCCCTAACTACAACAACCACATCTTGTCTGTCCCCTTCACCAATCATATTTTTCCCAATTGTAGAAACAGCTATTCTCGCCTCAAAATTAAATTAATGAGCTGGCACTTATCTGTCTTTGTTTTTATTGGAAATCAAGGATAAAAATATTACTTGTAAATGTTTCCCCTAGTAACCAAAATAAACTTCCCAAAAAAGAAAAGAGAGGCTGAAGTCTGGCACACCCCGAAAAACAATGATTAACAGATTCTCTCTCCATGCAGAATGGACAATGGTGGGATCCTGCCGGGTTCATCACAGAAATAAAACTATTTACTGCAGTGATCCAACGCAGCACCCTCCACTGTAGATCCCCCCCCCAACCCCTTCTGCGTGTGTGTGTATGTGTGCATGCGTGTGTCTGTATGTGTGTGCGTGTGTGAGGTGCAGTGTGTAAACTCTCTGTACTTACAGCAGTGTGAGTGTGTCCAGTTTAGCAGCAGACAGCGCTCTCACTCCTGAGTCTCCTGGGTGATTGTATCTCAGGTCCAGCTCTCTCAAGTGTGTGTGTGTGTGTGTGTGTGTGTGTGTGAGGTGTAGTGTGTAAACTCTCTGTACTTACAGCAGTGTGAGTGTGTCCAGTTCAGCAGCAGACAGCGCTCTCACTCCTGAGTCTCCTGGGTGATTGTATCTCAGGTCCAGCTCTCTCAGGTGTGAGGGGTTTGAACACAGAGCTGAAGCCAGAGAATCACAGCCCCTCTGTGTGACTCTACAGCCTGACAGCCTGCAGAGAGAAGGACACACACACCTTACACACATTAATATAAACTAACAGGGCTGTGTGTGTCAAACACATAGCAGTGTGTTACACACCTTACAGCACATTAATATAAACTAACAGGGCAGTGTGTATCAAACACATAGCAGTGTGTTACACACCTTACACACATTAATATAAACTAACAGGGCTGTGTGTGTCAAACACATAGCAGTGTGTTACACACCTTACACACATTAATATAAACTAACAGGGCTGTGTGTGTCAAACACATAGCAGTGTGTTACACACCTTACACACATTAATATAAACTAACAGGGCTGTTTGAGTCAAACACACAGCGGTGTGTAAATATATATAAAATAAAATGGATGTGGAATGAGTCATTATCAAACGCATTTGAGTTTACACCCCACTAGTCTGACTCACAGGACCCAGACTGTGGGTATAAGCCTGCCATTGGCCGACTATTTCAATCAGAATTCACCTCCCCTTCCGCTATCCGCGTGTTACCGTATTCAAAGTCCCCGTCGCTACGTGAAACAACAACCTCCAAGCTAGCAACCTGCACGCTGAAAATGGCAAGTTTTGATGAAGATTTGGATCGTGCAATAAGGCAGGCCTGCTTGGTGCTTTCGGTGAATGGTTGTAAATACAAAGAATATGTTTAGAACATTTGCTGTCTGACAGGGACGTTCTTGCATGTTTTCCCACCGGTTATGGAAAAAGTTTCATATACCAAGCATGGCCTATCGACTGCAGTGAGCTAGCGAGGGTAAACACAGAGACATGGCGTGAAAATGCTATGGTTTTGGTAGTGTCCCCCTTGGTCGCGATAATGGAGGACCAGGTGAAAACCCTGCAGTCAAGGGGGGTAGCTGCAGCGTACGCCGGGCAAGATCCAGACACGGACAAGAAAATAGCTGCTGGCCAGTACTCCATTACGACACTATTTTGCAAGGGCACCGTCACTGCATCCTGGGCTTAGCGCCGCCCAAGACGATTGTGATTGGTTTAAATAAATACAAACAAGCCAGAGCGTTTTTCTCCTCTATAGCGGAATGATAATGGGTTGAGCCAGACCTTTCTCCAGCGCTTGCACAGCGCTGAAACAAAGTGTGGAGATGGGTCTGGCTATGCGAGACTAACACCCCACTACAGTTCAGGAAACAGGACTAATTCATTTTATTCATTCATGTGTATAGTCTTATTCTTCCAAGAGGAAGAACAGGAATATGCTGTTTCAGTTCTGTAGAGTGTCTGTTTTCACATTAGAAACATTGAGATCAGTGTAGTATTTAGTCACATTGTAGCCCTTATTTATTGAAGGGTGTGTGTTTGTACTCACCCCAGTCTCTGCAGTTTACAGTGTGGGTCCTCCAGTCCAGCAGAGAGCGCTGTCACTCCTGAATCCTGCAGCTCGTTGTCTCTGAGCTCCAGATCTCTCAGCTCTGAGTGAGGAGAACGCAGAACTGAGGCCAGAACATCACAGCAGCCCTCTGTGAGATTACACCAACCCAGCCTGTGGAGAGACACACACACACAAACACACACACAGGCGCACACGTACACACACACACACACACACACGTACACACACACACACACGCATGTACACACACACACACAGACGCGCACACACACACAATTTCACAGCTGTGACACTGAGTTCCTTGGCAGTTGATATATATGCACATATGCGGTCCTGAGATGTACACACAAAAACAGGGAGGGGGTGTGTAAATTAAGTTCATTAAGTATTCTGACTAATTCACAAAAGTCTAAGGCAATTACTGGGCCTTATTCATCAATAAATATGATGAAACCACAAGGTTGGGAGTCTACTGCAAGGGATTCATTGCCAAACCCTTTTCATATGATGAACTTATCTGACTTGCAAACATTCAGTTAATCTGCAAACACAAGAAACAGCATTTTTGTGGTGCACTTTACCTCACCTGACATGTTCTTCGGTCCATGAAAATCTATACGTTTTAAAAACTTTCAATATTCATCACCATGAATCGATAAATATAATTATTAATGTACAGGTGAACCCCATTAGCTGAATACACTGCTGTTATCATGATAATATTTTCTTCCTAATCTTGTAACCATCAAGTTATCAAACAATTTGTGGTTAACTAATACAGTGTTTTTGGCATTAATTTTAAAAGTTTCAAAAAAGTAAAATGAAACCGCATTCAATACAAAATTGCCAATTCTTATTTAAAGTTACAATCTCGAAGATTTCAGTTTCGTTCTCTATGGCGGTGCCAATGGCGAGAAGCGGTAATTGCAGGTGCGTTTTTGGACCTCACTTACCATAGATCCAACCGGATCAATTGTTGTTATTGTTGTAAATTTAACTTTGGCTTTGACTCACAGGCACGAGTTAGCTAGCTAGCAGCCCAACCTACCTTAACGTTACTTCATGAACCAACCTAGCTAGTGGAGCCAGTGAAGAACTAAGCAGCTTACTATCACAGACAACTATAATATACACACCAGAATATAAAATAACATGAAGGTTTTATCTAACCAGTCATGATATCATTGGTCAGATCTGGCACGATCTACCAGCAATGCAACTGCGGCATGATAGTGTTCAACTGGAATTACGGAATTAAGCCCCCACTTTGTTCAGCTTTTATTAAACATTTGTCACTTGCATTGTCCCAATTAAGCTGGTTAAATATGAAATCGGTAAAACGGGACATTTCTCCACATTTGTTTTTTTGTTTGTTTTGTTTCTTATTTCTTTCTGTGGTTACGCATGACCCATGTTGCTTTAGGCTTGCTCCTGAGGGGGTTTAGGCCAGGGTTGTCTGTGAAGCGTATTGTGACAATTGCTGTGAAATATGCTATACAAATAAAATTTGGTTGATTGATTGATGTTCTAGGAATTCTGAACACGAGCGCTGATCTGCTGTCAAGGAGAAACCCACTGTACGGGGAATGGTGTCTCAATCCCCAGACTGTGGAAATGTTACTGCAGTGATTATCCCTCTCCTTTATGTACAGCCATGCACACTCCCGCTACGCATGGACCTCCTGTCTCAGGTGAACAGGGAAATACACCACCCCTGCCCCGAGCGAGTAGCTCTATGAGCTTGGCCCGTGAGAGGCATAACCTCAACACATTAAGGCTTCCCCCTCACGTGGCTGCAACCATCCAGAGCACGAGAGCGCCCTCTACCAGGCCACTTTATGACAATAAGTGTCAGGTGTTTTAAAGATGGTGTGCCTCTTGTCAGTCAGTGCCTTACCAGTGCTCTGTTACAAATAAAGAGAAATCCTTTACTATCATTAAGGTCAACCTGGCAGCTCTCACTGCTTGTCATGTTGGGTTCAGAGACTATGCAGTGGGGCAGCACCTCTGTGTGAGTCGCACACATCTCCCCTCATCTGCTATGGGTTTTAGTGTTTCACATTGTTCCTGGGTCCTGGCTATAGCTTTGGGCAGTGGAATGTCTTTAGTACTTCCCCACATGGGATGTGCCAGACACCACCCTCCCCTCAGGGAAGGAGGCATCCCTTGCTGGCCTGACAGCATCTCAGCTGCGAGCATAAGGCATTCTGGGAGCTGTCTATACTTCCCCATAGGTGTGTCTCAAACACGAGATGATTAAAGAGAAATTTAGCTTACAATCGTAACCCTGGTGGAGAAATCCACCAAGACTGCACTGCTTGCCGTGCATGAGAAGTGCATATGCTCACTGAGGAGTATTCAATTCAATTTTATTTGCATGGTGCTTTTTACAGACAGACATTTTACAAACCATTTCACAAAGACGCTTTACAGCGTAGAAAGGCGGGAAACAGAGCAAACAGAGCAAACACCAGGCGCTGCAGTGTGGCCTCCTTTAGCATTGGACATGCTACTGTCTGTCAGAGCCAGACTTGGTGCAATTGGATGCTTCTGCAAAGGTCAAGACTGGATGACATTCCCCATAGGTGGATCTCTCCACTCATTGTTTCAGAGAACTGGTTTTGGGGTAACAAGAGATCAAGTTTTGGGGTAACACCCTTACTGAGGTACTCACTGGGCAAATTGTTAGTTTCACTAGCAGAATGGGCAGCTCCTCTGGGAAAAAATGACTGTATAAGAGAAACAATACACCTAATGATTCAAATTTTCTGCTGAAACATTTGGAGAAAAAACTTACAGCTGACAGCAGAAGTTTACGTACAACTAGGCTAAAGATTTTCAAACGTTTTTCACAACTCCACACATTTCATGTTACCATACATTTCTTTTGGCAAGTCAATTAGGGCAATCGATTAGAGACAGATTTAAATTTAGTGACATCACAACATAACTTGTTTCAGGATGGCTGCACCCTCATGCAAAAAAGGAAATTTTTAGCTTTTTTTCTAGTAAATACAGGTTGATTTCAGTTTTGATGGCAGGGCCATATCTTTTATAATGTAAAAAGCAAACAAACCAGATCACATTATGAGTAGGCGTCCGAGACCAGGGAGGGAGGGAGGGAGGGAGGGACGGACGGACGGAGAGAGAGAGAGAGAGAGAGAGAGAGCGGCAGAGAGAGCCTTAGCGACAGAAAGGGCTGAAAAGCGTCCCCGTTGTGCTGTCTTGTTCTGGTTATTTCAGTTTGTTATATTACTACATTATTTTGTTACCTGGAATCCATGAGGGGGAAGGGAGAATAAGTTTGTTTCCTTTAATTATTTTCTATCAATAGTCTCTCTCTCGCTAAGCCCACAGTAAATGCTGGTGAAATCCGGATCTTTTCCCACAATTCCCTGCGTCCAACTCCTCTGTTCACAAAAGGGGTGTGTCACGGCGTGTGACTCTGCCTTTCACTTTCAACAAATTCACCATTTACTAGAAAATTGGTATTTGGTATTGGTGGAGCAGTAGATGCTGTAACAGTGTGTGACATCAGCTGAGAAGATCCAGGAGACAGCAGCACTGAGTCTCGATATACTTGTGGCAGTGCCTGCAGTGCAGCTGAAGCAGTCGGAATAGCTGTGGCTGACACAGCTGCTGGAGGAAACTCTGGCTGCCGAGGCGTGGAATGCTGAGGGTGAGCGGAAGGAAGGGTCTCAGCCTGGTCCATGTCAGAAGCCTGAGGAAGATGCAGGAAACTAGCAGGAGGTAATGGAACATCTGGACTGGCGGATTCAGGGTCAGCGGTGAGTAAGGTGGTGACACGTTTGGCTACCTCCCAGTCACTCTCTGCTTTCTTCAAGCGACAGCTTCAGTTGTATGGTTAAAGATTCTTTAGCCTGGATAGCCTCCTGAAGACGTCGAGCTGGTGCATCTGGAACCGCCTTGTCCATATTATTGAATTAGCTGCACTCACTCCGGCTCGAAGGGCCAGTGTAGCAGAGGGTGTAAACCTTCACTTGGAGTTACTGGTTGAGGAGGCTAATATGGACACGAATTACTCCGATTAGAGAATCTGGCTCCCGAGGAGTGATATATTTTATTCTCTACAAGCATGTGCAATGCAATTGCCATTAAGACATAGAGACGGCAATGATGGATTTGAACAGAATTATACCAACTGTGGGAGGTTGGGTAGCATGTGTGTGTTTGTATGTCTGTGGTATTAGTTACATGAACGCACAAGCAGCAAAACGAAATTCGGGAAAGTTTCCATAAATGCCTACCGCTCTCCCAGAGCACATGCCAAACAAAACCAGAAGGCTGTTTCATAGAAAAACCACGCCAGGACCCTAGGCACCACTGACATGCTTTCTCACAAGCATTGTCTAAACATTAGTGCAGCCAGCTTGAAGAGCAATGCATGAGGCAGGAAACTGACACAACGCTGTTAGCCAAAATAAATACAAACATGGCCAAGCTGGAAGATAAAATCATATCCGACAATCCCGCTGCAATTGTGAATGGCACGGCATTCAGTAGATTCTGCATGGAATTATGGGTCATAAAATCATGACAGGCAGACAGAGAATGAAAATAAACAGTGCAAAACTGAAACGGCAAATCACAATTTTGGCTATATTACAACATCGCGAAATAAATATAACTTCTGCACTAATAGCGCTACAAATTCATAAGAAATTGTCACATCCTGCTAAATAATTGGCACTTTTGATAGCCTAGAGACTATCATCAACCCTTCTGTCATTTGCAAATTATATAGTAGGCTAACTTGTGCCACCTATTTGTGTGAGGTTCCTGTAGGAATTCACATACAAAGCACAGTAGATTAAATGTTTTTCACTAGGAGTCTGAAGTCGGAATCAGTCGCTGCATGACTCTCGTTCTCCTTCGCGGGAGTCAGGGAGAGAGCTATGAAGGAATCAATGAACAAATCCAGGAACAAATCCTTTTAGGGAACAGAGTCAAAGGATCTGTGTCCCTGAAAGGACCTGTAACACCCACCACTACCAGGAATGGACAAATAGCATTTTGCTAATGCTGGCAGTCTAATGCCCTGACTTTCCACCAGTCAAGAAGATTTGTTTCTAATGACGGAGAATCGACTTTCTAAACTGAAGTATAATCACCACCGTTAGGTTATTCATTGAAATGGTATATTGAAAACGAATTATTTAATCAATTAAATTGGTCAATCACCATTCTTATTAACGATTAATAGTTAATCGATTAACTGTTAACACCCCTAATTACTATACATAAAACGTTATATCAGGGAGGTCAAACCTATTTTGGCAATCTTTCCCAAAAACACATTTTGACAGTTTAATTTATATGCATAATGTCATAAATGCTACAGTATAGTCAAATCACAACATAAATCACTAACTTGCCAGAATATAATTAAATTTAGCCGCTTCCCTCAGCATTTAATAACTGTCCTTGGAGGCAAGCGACATTAACCAATATTTAGTGGTGACCGTACAGTAAAACTAATATACTGTATGCATTTACTCATATATATTGTTATGGGATGGAAATTTAATGAAATCTCAAAACGCTGTAGATGCCAAAATGTCTCAGTTTCAAACCATGGCTTCAAAATTCCATTGCAGTTGGGGACTCGTTTTGACCAGGCTTGTGTCCCCTTTATCACCATAATTTAAAAAAACACCCATTTGAAAAACTAAAATGTTTTATACCACACTGTAGACAAGATCTAGGCAAAGATATATGTAAAATATTGTTGTTAAATCTAAATTTAGCCACAATATTTTTATACCACGCTGTAGACAAGATCTAGGCAAAGATATATGTAAAAATATTGTTGTTCAATCGAGGTGTAGCTGTCTAGCCATGTCAGTAAACATTTCATAGGGCCTCATTCCCAGCATAACTTAAACAAATCATAAAGAGGATGATGTCAAGACATGGGTCACAATTTGAATAACATTTCATTTCAGCAATACCAAATTCCTTCTGGGGCTATTTTGAATAAGATGGTTAGCGGCGCTTTTATTGGTGCCATTTTGCTTCTGAAATGGCTGCACAATTCCCTCAGTCCCTCAGGATGCTGGCAGCTGTAACTTTTTAGGCCACCTAAATATATGAATGTATGAATAAACAATAACCAATTAACATCTAACACATTTCACAGTGAGTTTTTCTTGTGATGGAATGTGTAATAATGCCTTCAAATATGGTTAGATTTTTTATAATGGCCCCACTGATTTTTGTGAAGCATTAAGTGTAGGCACAAATGCTTGTAAACAGTCAAATTAGCCTAATTTCTGGTTCTAAAGTTAAAAAGTAAAATTTCTGAACTGTCAACACAGTTTTTAACACACAGCTAAAGGCAGAGTCACTTCAGAAACAGGCTCAAATGTATGTATGGATGTGATAAAAGTTTATAATAGAAGATGATGAAAAGTAATTGAAAGTTTCTGTAACTAGTGAAGAAAATTACAATTAGAAGGACCATCACCATCCTTGCAGCAGGACATGCAACATATACAAAAATGATAGATTCGATCATAAGGGCATGCCAGTCATACAAAGTCCCAAAGGGCCAAATTACTTTAAACTATTCAGGAAACATTGGGTAGCATTGCTTTGGAATACAGCTTGTTTAATTTGTGTGAGCTAAGATATTGTTTCATGTAACTTGGTGCAATTTTGATATTAATACTTTTAACGGCAGGCCTAGTTTTGAATTAATGACTTAAAGACAGTACAATGTATGTGTAAGTAACTTGGCATTTTTGTATGTTGAAAATGTGTTTTTCATCAGATATCATTTCTTTTTGTACTGGGTTTGTTATGAGTAAGTGATAATAGCAATTCATATAAATGTAGGCTATGAGAGACATGCATGCACATAAATGCACACAAACACATTCTAGCTGAAAGAAACACATAGGCATAGATCTAATCTTTTTATTTTACCATTAATGACAAATAAATGAAAGTGTATGTCATTTTTAAATGAAAGTGGTTATGATGGGCTATCGTACATGACAGACCTACTAATTGTCTGCATGTCAGTAGAGGATATATATAGGGCTAGCTAACATTAATTTAGAAATATGGCATTGCAGGGTCGCTACAGTAGTCTAGTTAAGAAGTAGTTCCAGTACCAGTACTGGCACAATGCCACCATTTTGACTTTTAAAAAAGCGATATACCAGGCATGGAGAAGTCATCATCTTGCGCCAGTTTCTGTACGACCAGTAATGTTACCTACCAGACAGAAATGCATCACTGATTTTAGTGCTTAATGTCAGAGCTGTCTGTAGTAACACTATACACTGTTGTATCTTTAGCAAGGTAGCTAACGTAAAACTTGAAGGCGAAGGTGGAACTGTCTAATGTGTGGGTGTAATTTATTTGGATTTGTGAAATATAAATGAGTTTGCCACTAGGATTTTACAGATGCCAAAGCAATAGTTTAAATGTTTTATTTTTAGTTAGCCATCAATCCAGTGTAATTAGTTAGAGGATCGCGTGAGTCCGAGGGGGGATGAACCTGCATCTGTTACAAATAGTTCCAACGGAAACCCAGTGAGCTAAAAGACTGCAGACAGTATGGCTGCAAAGTGTTGTGCTTTTAAACGTGTACTTGTATATTTGTGTGTGTATCTGATGTTTCTATTGGCTGATATACCTCAATTTCCAATGGGGAGATGTATTCTTTGTGGGCCTGGAGCATTTATGATGATGTAATCAGACAGGAAGAAGAAGAAGGAATAAACACAAAATCCCCTAAGTTAGGGGCTTTATTGTGCGGACGTGTGACATCGTTTGTGAATTCTGTCTGTTGAAATGAGGTCAGAAGGTACAGAAATTAATGTTTTGTAAGGGCTGAGAATCTGTGGTCATTGCGGTTATTTCTGAAGGGAACCCTGAAAAGTGCCAAACTCTTTGGGCTGTATAGGTATGGGGCATGCCACCCCGCCAAGGCGTAACTTGGCGGGATGGCATACCGTACCTGCCATCCCAATGAAACATTTAAACTATTGCTTTTGCATCTGTATAATCTTTGCGGAAAATCCATCCAAATGATTGTTAAAGCTGTCTATTCCTGGTTATTGGCAACTTTCATATTTTGTCATATGATAAACTGTTTTCTCTTACACTGCACCAAACTACATGGCTCACTTATACGCTGACTAAAGTGTGCATCTCTGTAAGAACCAATCACTGCATTGGCCTCGTTAATAAAGTTTTGGGGTAACACCCTTACTGTGTTACATTACATTACATTACATTCATTTGGCAGACGCTTTTATCCAAAGCGACGTACAAGAAGTGCATTTTCATGATCGTAGACAACTGCTGAACACGGGTTCAGTAAGGTACAATTACTTATTTTGTACAGCTATTTCTAGCTGAGAACAATGAACACTATCCTGGTCTAACATCTGCAAAGCCAAACTAGGCAGAAGATTAAGCTAGAGTATTAGGACAAATACAATTTACCAAGAGGTGCAGGGATGGGGCAACATGTAACAAGTGACAAGGAAAAAGGGTTTTTTTTTAATTTTTTTTTTTTTAAATATATATATATATACACAGCATGGTGGTGGTTATTCTAGGTATAGTCTGAAGAGATGAGTCTTCAGGCCACGGCGGAAGATGGATAGTGAGGGGGAGGTTCGGAGAGGGACGGGGAGTTCGTTCCACCACTGGGGAGCTAGGGTGGAGAAGCTCTGTGATCCCTTTGGGCGGGTGGGAGGGGTTACAAGACGCCCTGCTGCTGCAGAGCGGAGTGGTCGAGCAGGCACATAGAATTGAGTCATGTCCTGCAAGTAGATGGGGGCTGTCCTGTTGGCGGCAGTGTAGGCAAGGGTCAGGGCTTTGAATATGCCCAGTGTTACTCACTGGGCATATTTGTTCATTTCACTAGCAGGATGTGCAGCTGCTCTGGGATAGCTGCTAGAGCCAGTGTCCAGATGGATAAAATAATATAGAGGTCATGAATTTCTCACTTGTACGCTGACTGAAGTTTTAGTGTCAGAGAACACTTAGATGGCAGCAGTAGAGTGTCTCTCTCTCCAGGGTGCAGTGTCTAGCGATAATTTCATATGAGCACACCCCAGTCAATACGCATATATGCTAAATTGTATTCACACAAACATTCAGGTTACAGGTTTTGAAAATGAATGAAATCAGGAAATTTGTTTTCTTCCCTGTGACAAAATTCAAACACTTACACAGCCACAACAGTTAAGGTCACACAGTACACAGCACAACTCACCCCAGTCTCTGTAGTTTACAGTTTGGACTCATCAGTCCAGCACAGAGCAGCTTCACTCCTGAATCTCCCAGGTTATTGCAGCTGAGGTCCAGATCTCCCAGGGGTGAGTTTGATGACTGGAAAGCTGAGGCCACAATATCGCAGGACTTCTCTGTGAGGTTACAGTTGTTCAGTCTGCAGAGAGTTAATATAGTATATTATGAATATTGTTTCTTTACTGTCAATTTTTGTTTAATACCACAATATAAAACAAAGAATAAATTTCACCACTTCAACTAAGTTTCATTTATTTCAGACATGCACTTGATAAGATGAATGTGTGCTCACGAGAGAAACGGCTCCACAGCCAACAAGTCCCTGCTTTCTCGTGCAATCTGTGTGCTGTAATCTCTTTCTCTCTCCCTATGAAAGTCCTGTAATGTCTACTCCTTGGGGTCTGTGTCACATCCAAGGTGTACGGATATTTAGTGTATAACACAGCACACCACAAAGAATGCACTGACTTTCTGAGGGCTGTATTGTAATGTACCACCCAACCCTTCCAAGCCTCTAAAACACATTTTTAACATTCCAATCGTTCGCTTAATCATTGACCAATAAAATGCAAGTTGGTGGTGTGCTGGCTTAATGTATGGAGAAAGTAGTAAAGGATGAACACTTTTTTTTGACTGTTCCCAGGCTTTTCACTGAAGCCTCCCTGCTCTCATAGGAAGCGCAGTTGTTATAATTACACATTTCACAAATAATTCATCTTCAGTTTGATGACAGAATGTAATTCATTCAGTATTAGAAATAATCCACTTCACTGAGGCTACTGTGTCAGTTTAGTCACATGATCAGTTCTAAATGACGCTGTTAGCTCCATACAGATGCACTGCAAAAATAGCTGCCATTGGACTGCGTAAATGAGCACAGCTTGCATTTGAAACAGTCAAACTGAAATTAAATATTTCTCACATCTGTGTCATGCATTCACATGTGTGCCGCATTCATAACGCCACCAAAATAGCGAAATGTGCTGTGAGTTAAGACCTGGTCTGGATTGGTTTAAATGGAAACACATTATTCATCACCGAACTTGCACATCTGGGCATACATAAAAACATTCTTTTACTGCTAAAAATTTGTATTCCGTCATTGCAACAAGATAAAGCCAACAATAGCCGAAGGTATGCCAGTACAGCTGTGAAAAATTCGGCTCACTGAACACTTAAATAAAGAAGAGGAATTTTAAATAAATTATACCATGTCATTCTACTGTCAATATCTGGGTATTAATATGGAATAAATATACAACCTTACCATTGGTTTTACGCGTAAAGACGTCCCTTTCAAGACTAAGTGGTCATATATAGTCTTGGACAATCCGTTTGTGAAATATACACTTATTTGCGATGCCTGGGTACCTTCCAAAATAGCTGTGCTAATTTTTTGAATTTGAGTGTAATGTAACTGTAATGTAAGTGTTCATTGGTTGCTAAGTAGTCATTGTGTTTAATGCATCGGATGTGAGCTGAACTGGAACATAGTGGTGGACAGTTGAATTTGTTTTAATGTTGTCCAATTCCCATACAAGGAAACATTACATACTGCAGAGTACAGGAAAAGATACAAGAATTAATGATTACACATTTAGGTACTGTTCCACATTGTGTCATAATGTTTTAGCATTGTTTTTAATCTAAAATGAATGATTCATTTTAAACCTTCAAAAGGGGCACGTTTATATGCTTTATAACAGAAAAAAAGCATTTCAATAATTTTTGGAGAGATTTTGGATATGTTTCAGGACACCTAGATATTTTAGGCCTCTGTACCGATGGAAATCTTGTAATTCCCACTTGAAAATGAACAGTTGATTTGCAGTGAGATACATGACTTACAGCAATGCATAATTTAGACATTTTGGATAGTTTTGGAGACACTGGATACACTGCTTAGTTTTTGCTTCATAAATCTGTAGTAGTTCTACATACCCACCCTTAGATTTTATGAACCCGTGGTCAAGGAGTTTTTGATCCAGGACATGTATAGCGTAACCTGTTTTATATATGGGTTCTCTCAGTATGTCTGCTAGGCATTTTGATGACTTGCTGAAATGAGTAGCACCATTCATCAAACATGCGGGAACTCACAGAATTCCCATCTCTACAGAAGAGAGATTGGCATTGACTCTCCGTACATTAGCATGTGAAGTCTGCCCTCTGAACTCTCAACTGTGACGTAACCAACCATGTGATATTTGGACCAATAGCTGAGAGGGGGAGGTCGGAGTTCTCCCTGGGGGCCGTCGCACACTGCACCGTGAGAACACACAACATTGTGTGTTTTTGTTCTTCAGTTGTTCTCATTGCGTCTTTTTGCTCAAAACGTTATACATCTTAATAAGTATACCACATACTTAACACACAGCTAAAGGCAGTGTCACTTCAGAAACAGGCTCAAATATATGTATGGATGTGATAAAAGTTTATAATAGAAGATGGAGAAAAGTAATTGAAAGTTTCTGTAACTAGTGAAGAAAATTACAGTTAAAAGGACCATCACCATAGGTCCTTGCAGGAGGACATGCAACATATACAGAAATGATAGATTCGATCATAAGGGCATGCCAGTCATACAAAGTCCCAAAGGGCCAAATTACTTTAAACTATTTGGGAAACATTGGGTAGCATTGCTTTGAAATACAGCTTGTTTAATTTGTGTGAGCTACGATATTGTTTCATGTAACTTGGTGCAATTTTGATATTAATACTTTTAACGGCATGCCTGGATTTGAATGAATGACTTAAAGACAGTACATTGTATGTGTAAATAACTTGCCATTTTTGTATGTTGAAAATGTGTTTTTCATCAGATATCATTTCTTTTTGTACTGGGTTTGTTCTGAGTAAGTGATAATAGCAATTCATATAAATGTAGGCTATGGGAGACATGCATGCACATAAATGCACGCAAACACACATTCTAGCTGAAAGAAACACATAGGCATGGATACAATCTTTTTACTTTACCATTAATGACAAATAAATGAAAGTGTATGTCATTTTAAAATGAAAGTGGGTTTCATGGGCTATTGTACATGACAGACCTACTAATTGTCTGCATGTCGGTAGAGTATATATATAGGGCTAGCTAACATTAATTTAGAAATATGGCGTTGCAGGGTCGCTACAGTAGTCTAGTTAAGAAGTAGTTAAGAACCAGTACTGGCACAATGCATCCATTTTGACGTTTAAAAAGGCGATATACACCAGGCATGGAGAAGTCATTATCTTGCACCAGTTTCTGTACGACCAGTAATGTTACCTACCAGACAGAAATGCATAACTGATTTTAGTGCTTAATTTCAGAGCCGTCTGTAGTAACATTATACACACGATCTGTTGTATCTTTAGCAAGGTAGCTAATGTAAAACTTGAAGGCGAAGGTGGAACTGTCTAATGCGTGGGTGTATTTTATTTGGATTTGTGAAATATAAATGAGTTTCCCACAAGGATTTTACAGATGCCA
>NC_057944.1:1802245-1807944 GCF_018555375.3 Anguilla rostrata
CCTACTCCACCAAACAGCAAATCATGTGACTGCAACTCAATATATAAAGTATGCAGACATAGTGAAGATGTTCAGTTTTTTGTTTGAGCAAATATTGTAATGGACAAGATGTGTGATCTAAGCGACTCTGACTGTGGCATGACTGACTGTGCCAGATTGAAGGTGCCAGACGTAGTGGTTTCAGCATCACAGAAACACCTGCCCTCCTGGGATTTTCATGCAGCACAGTCTCTAGAGTTTACAGAGAATGGTGTGATAAACAAAAACACCTTGTTAATGAGAGATCAAAGGAGAATGGGCAGACTAGTTCAAGCTAACAGAAAGGCCACAAATGGAATAACAGCTATGCTTGGCCAAAGAGTTCTAATGTCATCACTCCAGAGCACAGTAGATAAGACCATTTAGATTCTTGAAACTGTTGATTACTCCCAGTAAAACCATTTTTCCTGAAACCATTCCAAATAGCCTTTTGGCATGGAGGTAGCATCTAATTTTGGAGCATCTAAATGTAGCAATTAGCCTAATAGAAACTTGGTGACACCCCGATGCAGCCAAGTTCTGTAATTCTCCAACTGTGGCCACTGGATTGTTCTTTGCTCCCTGAACCATCCACCTCACTGGGCATGGGGCTAAGATACACTAGCGCCCTCTACTGGACAGGTTTAACTCTACTTCAGTGGTTTTAAATTGATTAATATTTGGTCTCACAGTAGTAAGTCGTATATTTCTTTGTTTAGTTTTTGACCCATTTGCTTATTTTTGAAGGTCAACAACCATTTTTTCTTCATTTGTGAGTTTGTTGCTTTCGATGAAAAATGGATTTCATAAACAGGTTGCCTCAGTTTTAAACTCCAGTGAAGCAGCATGCAATGGAAGATGTGCCAATAATTGTGACCCCTATAAAGTCAGTATCTGAGATGCATGTATTTTGCTTGTAGGCGTATACGATATGCTAGCAACAATTTATAGCCGACTGATTATCCCTGTTATTGCGTTTCATGTAAAATTTTAAAACATTTGGCAATGTTAACCACCCGTGCTTCCAGTCAGTGTTTCCATCGCATATTTGGATAAACAACCCCCCTTACTTACACGAACACGAACATGCTCGTGAGAAATCTGGGAAAGCATCCAAAAACGACCCAAATCAATAATTCATGAAAGTAAATCATTATTTCAACTTCAATCCAACCCAGGCAAAACGTAAATTCAGTCTGACGTTGTGGCTTTAAAATCAGACACTTTTGTCATTTTAGGTAGACCTACATGCACAGCTACATGCTGCCATCTTGTGGTTCACACAAGAAACGGCGTCTTAATGCAACTATAACCGCAGTTCTTTTCAGTTCCTGCTACTATTAAAGTAGTTGCTGAATTTATTATCATTGAAACTTGTACGAATTCAATAGAACAGAATTAATTGGTAAGGACATGGCCACTAGGTCTTTGTGAATTGAAACTAGTCAGCGTTGGATAGTAAATATGCAAATTAATATCCTTTAAGCATCTTTTTAGCATGCTCTTGTATACGGAAGCTAATGTCTCGTTTTAAATAATAGAAGACCAACTATGAAAGCTCCATACGTGTATTAACTACCGACCACCGACTTTAACATGGCAGACATCAAGTTAATTTCTCTTAATCCAAACTGCGTGAATACAGAGCAAAAATAACGTTTTGACTTCTCAATCCGCACAGTTAAAATGTTCGGTCTGTTTTTATTACAGTAGGCCTAGCAGGTCTCATAATGTAGGTGACGACAGGCCTGTTACATCCGTCATATCCAAATAGGTAAAATGATCATAAAATACCAAATAAATGCTAAAATAAACGTTAAACTTTTAAAAATGCATTTGAAAAGGATTTTTTTTTTTTTGTTTTTGGTCCCAAATGAGGAATTTGAAAAAAGTATACTCCTCGTCTACTCCTCGGGCGCCATTTTACTGCGTATTTTATTTCACAAAATTAAGCGTTATTGCGATCATAGCTACAGATTCCTATTCCTCCAAACACCCATTCTCATCTAGCTTCTATTCTCCCCATCCCAATCCACAACAGATTACTTACTCAGTTCTTTCAACCGATTTAATTCCTTTTTACTGCATCCTCTATGTCCTCCGTCTTTTAAATGACGTTTGAGTTTGAAACAGTTTCACTTTCGACTTTTTTTTTTTTTTTTTTTTAACTTCTTTACTAGTCTGACTCACAAGACCCAGACTGCGGGTGTAAGCCTGCCATTGGCCAACTATTTCAGTCGGAATTCTCCTCCCCTTCCGCTTCTTCTTCTTCGGTGTTGTTTATCGGCAGCTTTATCTGCAGTACCTTTTTTGTCGGATGACTATCTCCATGCCCCCTTAGATTACTCCCCTCCCGCTATCTGCGTGTTACCGTTTTCACGGGCTCCGTCGATGCATTCTGGGCTTAGCGCCGCCCAAGACGATTGTGATTGGTTTAAAGAAATACAAACAAGCCATAACATTTTTTTGTCTATACCGGAATGATAATGACTTGAGCTCTGAGCCAGACCTTTCTCCCGCGCTGAAACGAAGTATGCGAGACTACTTCTTTACTGGTTCAAGTAAGTCTTGCAGTGACTGAAGCCCAAATGTTTCACAGTGAGGCTTGGCTTTGGATCTGGTTTTACGGACATTAGTGTTTATTCGTGGTTCCCTAGAGAGAAATAAGAACACGGACACACACGGAAAAACATTCTGTGTGACGATAAAAAAAAAAAAGCCGGGTGCGAGTCCCGGGGTCGCGTCCTCTCTGTGTGGAGCTAGCATGTTCCTGTGTTTGTGCTGTTTTCCTCTGGGTCACCGTGTCCATATACTCCTAATAAAGAAAGAATTACACAAGTCTGTCTACAGATGTTTAAAAGCCAACACAGAATCTATAATTTTACACAACATAATGGCCCCCTTCAGAATAAGAATCAGTGTCCATGTTCTTGCTCACAAGTGAAAACATGCAACCATTTATGAACAACAACAATAATTTGATGACACTCGTAGGCAACAGCAATGCACAAAAACCCAAACTTTATGCTGAAGAGAAAGCTTGTGTAATCCATTTATTGACAAGCTATTGCAAGGCTAGCTCTCAGAATTCTGCAAAATGGGTGACATAGCTCAGGAGGTAAGAGCAGTTGTCTGGCAGTCAGAGGGTTGCCGGTTCGATCCCCGCCCTGGGCGTGTCGAAGTCTCCCTGAGCAAGACACCTATCGTCTAACTGCTCTGGTGAATGAGAGGCATCAATTGTAAAGCGCTATATAAATGCAGTCCATTTACCAAATGATTATTGCTGCTTGTGTATTTGTTATGCAAATTCTATTATGTTTGCCACAGCCCAAACATGAGATTACGGTTCAAACTAGCTCCTCCTGTTGTGGAGCTCAAGCTTGGACTTTCCCTCATGCTTACATCATTTTACTTTACTCTTTCCCATACATCAGTTTTTCATTTTTCAGATACCATTATTTCCAAGCCCCATTCCTTTCTTTAATTAAAAAACAGGCATTCCCTTCTCTTATCTAAGTCTTCCTCTCCTTCTTGGCATCAGACATGTATTCACCTCATTTATCTCCTGCTGGATTTTATCATTCACAACACGTTTGTATGAAAGGCCTAGTTTGTATGCCAGAAGCTGTGCTTTCATCGTATATGGACTTTTACAGCTTGTGTTTTATATTGAGTGCAAACCTCTACAGATTATTACTGTTTTGACCAAGATCTGGCCATTGCTAGTTCTACATATACTTCTTTTGTTAATAATATACTCCATCTTGGTGGTGATGGTTGGTGATCTTAAATGCATTTCCTTCCTACATGTTACTAATAAGTCATACATATTTTTATCACAACACAAGAACAATATAGCTAGCCAGCATGGTTTTCGATAAATTACCGACAATGTTTACTACTTACTATGTTTTAATAAAACTATTTATTAGAAATTGTCTATCTCTTGCCTACTGCACCTGTCTTGTCTAAGTGCACTGTGATTCTGATTCTCACAATGTGTATTCCTTTTTTTCTAAGTACTGTGAGCAGACTGAAAGTCTGTTTCGTTTCGTTACATCGTGTACTGTACAGCATATTGTTTGTAATGACAAATAAACCTGACTTTGACAGCTAGCCAGCTAGCTACCTGCTGATCCAGCCCTTCCTAACGTTAACGTTAGCTACCCGAAACTTTATAAACGATATCTTTCATGCTGGCGCTGACAGACCCGCTAATCTACCCTGGCTGTATATGACCTGCTCTACATGGTTGCGTTTGTAATTTTATCGTCCTGACCATTGAAAAAATGCATTAAGCTAACCAGTGACACCGCATTTGTCGTAGGTATAGCTAGCTAGCCACCGGTGTTAGGTGCAGTTGGCCCTAGCTGCTGGTACAGAGTCAGTTATTTTCTTCTCCTACTAATGGTTAAAGCTAGGACCTGGGAAGGGAAATCTGATCCCAGACCAGCAGTTAGGGGCAGCCTAGGCACCGCACTTGGCGGGTACACTTACAAGCACACGTGGTTGTGACGTGTATCCGTGCGACTTTAATTTAGTGTAGCTCAGGACCACCAGCACATCGTAAATCGATATAAATCCGTTTTTTTCCCTCCAGAGATTGAAATAAATATAACCAAGCGCATGCTACGGTAGAGAATGACGGTAGCAAAAAAACGTGAGAAATCTTTTATTTTTAATCGCTATATATATTTTACAATTAATGGTTTTTAAAAAGTCAATAGGATTTTAACATTGGGCTGTGACGTCACGAACCAGATGCCCCCTGGAGGCAATTTGACTTACACGCTCATTCTCCTCCCCTTCCGCTTCTTCTTCTTCTTCTTCTTCTTTGGTGTTTTCAGGCAGTCATTTTAAGTTTTTTAAGTTGCATTACCGCCTCCTTCTGGATCTAACCATGTATTGCTGTCTGGATCTCTTATATCCTTTTACTTCTTCCAGTTGTCCTCAAAAAACTAAATATCTCCCTCTTTCCCTCCACCGTGTCCCCACACTTAAGCAGATCTGTAAACCTTGCCTCCACTCCTAGTCTCTGTAATCCTGTAAACATTACCATTCTTTCTTGCTCATGCTTCCTGCATTCAATCAGGACATGCTCCACTGTTTCTAATTCCTGGCACTGATCACAATAGCCAGCTGGATGTTTTCCTATAATAAATAGTGTGCTATTCAAGTTGCTGTGACCAATTCTTAATCTACTTATGATTACTTGCTCTCTTCTATCGGTTCCACTGTTTCTTGCCATTCCTACTTTATTTTGTATTTCATATAAATGTCTTCCTTTTGTTGCACTATCCCAATGTTGTTGCCATTGTTTGATTACTATTACTATTACTATAATGTAATATTACTCCCCTCCAAACTATGCTTTTCCCCTCTGATTTTGAAAGTTTAACATTAAGGTCCACATACTCTCTCCTGACCGCCTCCTTCGCCAATTTATCTGCTTTTTCATTTCCCTGGATTCCTGAATGTGCTGGTACCCACATGAACTTTATGTTTTTCCCTTGATTGGTTATCCTTGAATTATTAAACAACAGTTCATATAATATGTCTTGGTGATTACTTCCTGATCCTGTTTTAATGCTTGACAATGCTGATACAGAGTCACTACAGATGAGTATATTATTTGCCGTCACTCCTTCCACCCACTCTAATGCTAACAGAACTGCAATTAG
>NC_057944.1:1808044-1813539 GCF_018555375.3 Anguilla rostrata
TTTAAAAAATTTTTTTAAATTTTTTTTATTGTTATTGTTTTGTTGTATACCTACCGTTATGGCCATTGCCACACTTTGATTGCATTTTTTTGTTTTAATGTTTCCTTTTCCCTTTTTTTCTATGTGTCTTTGGCAATAAGTACAAGTGTTTTTCATCCCAAAAAGCATTTTAAATTTTGAATTTGAATTTAGTTTTGGAGAATGCCTCTGCATGCTGTGTGGGGGGTTTTTCCCTGGTATATTGTACAAAGTCTGTTAAAAAGGGGGAAAATTGTCTGACCTGATGATTTCCTGTCCCCCTCATGTACCTGCTTTCAGGGGTTCTTATCAATTCAGTGATTATGGGCATTCTGATGGAGTTAGTTTTTCGGAGCGAAAGTTGTCATTTTTGAAATTAGGCGGGGGGCTGC
The DNA here is from genome assembly GCF_018555375.3 of Anguilla rostrata. Classification (NCBI taxonomy): domain Eukaryota; kingdom Metazoa; phylum Chordata; class Actinopteri; order Anguilliformes; family Anguillidae; genus Anguilla; species Anguilla rostrata. Next base: position 1,808,455 of record NC_057944.1, read on the forward strand.
TGGATGGCCATTGGGGAAGGCACCACGCGAGGTGTGGATAGCTCAGCTCGGTAATCGGCCCGTCCATTGCCACTGGGCCGGTAGCTCCACAGGGAGGCCCGATTGGTGCCTGTTTGCCCAGGGTCGGAGGGTTCACCCGACAGAGTTTGATTTCATTGTCTCAGGCCCCCCCTTGGGCCCCGTATGACTCTTCAAGTCTCAGAAGGTCCCCCCAAAAAAAAGTTTTTCTGTTCTGTTCTTTACAGAATATTTTGCTCACAAACTGAAATGTGTAAATGTTTTTTTTCTCATAAACAGAGTAAAAAACCCCTTAATTGAGGCTTGTTATTTAAAGCAGTATTTTTTTTTTTTTTAAACAATCCCTTTAAAGATTAAACATAAGGTCATTTTTGGCTCTGGCTCTATCACGGGTTTTGGATGTAATTACAACAGGGAAACATTTACTCAGCGAGCTCCCTCCTGTTAAGAAAATATATAACGGTGCGGGCATTAGAAACTTCAAATTTCCCTCCAGGCTGTGTAGGTGTGTCTCCGGGGGTCCCCCTTGAAAAATGTTAGGAAACCTGTCTACCTCATGTACAGTGCCAGAAAAATTTTTTCCCCATCCTGCTTTCCTATATTTGCATAGTTTCAATTTAAAAAAAATGTTATATTAGACACACACACACACACACACACACACATACATCCGTCACACATGACAGATGGTTTGATACTGGGGTTTTTTATGTTTGGGGCCCTAAGGGCAAAGGCTTTTTCTTTCTGGGAGGCTCGCCCCCGGTGTGGTGCAGGATGGGGGCCATGTTCTCCAGATTTTTTGGGCCCGGGCCCTGCTCAACACCAGTGTTGGCTGGCTGGGGCCTCTCTCAGGGACAAAAAGAGGCTCAAACTGACCCAAAAGGCCAGCTCTGATGGGATCAAAATTACCCCAAATTTTAAACTCCCCCCACATCTCTTTTTTTATCATGACTGAAAAAATGGTTATACTTATATTTTGTAATATAAAAAGAATATTCTTATTCTTCAATGGTGATTATTGTGAAATTTTCACCACATTTCTCAATTTGCAGACCTAAACACAGAATGTTATAGCCCAAATTTTTGGGCTCAAAATCTCAGAAAAACCACAAAATAAAACTATCAAATGAGATAACCAGCTATGTCATCACAGCATTATAACATTGGACATGTGTTTTTTGAAAAAAAAAATCCTGTCTATTGAAAAAGGCAAAATACATACAATGGAGTCCATCATTATCAAAAAAGACACAAAAAAAACTGTGTCCAAAACAAAAAAATCTCTTGTGCCCAAATTCTGACATCAGTTTACATTCTGTGTTCTGATTTACCCAAAGGTTGTATTTAAAAACACCAAACCCCAAAAAATTAGACATTTTTTTAAAAATATAAAAATTTAAAAAAATACAGGTATGTGTAAAAACAAAACAATCACAAAAGTTTTTTAAAAAAAATAATGAAAATACTGAACCAGTTTCTGCAGTAGCAAAAAACATACACAATAAATAAATTTAAAAATTACAAATTTTTCAGCAAAAAAAAGGAAAATAAATGCAATGCTATTATCCTGATGTCTGTGATCTTTCCCCCTTTTTTGGGCCAAAATTTTCATCCACATCCCCCCCTGATGCCTTCTTTACGGCTGTGCTGGGTGACTTTTCAATGCCTTTCCCGCCCTGGGTCTGGGCTGTGATTCATCACAGGGGGCATATTCCGGGATTCACAGAAACCTTATTCTGCTAGGTTGCTGTTTTTTGCAGCCCAGCAGCCCAGAAAAGACACTGGGGCCATTAGCCTGGGCCCCCATCCAATGTCTCTTTAATCCCAGAACATCTCCTGGAGAGGGAAAAATGATGGGCGTCTCCCCGCCCCCGCCTCGTTGTTTTGGTGGAGGGGGGTTAACTCCCCCCTATCTTTCCTCAGCCCAAACCACCCGCCCCCTTCTCTGCTTCCTTGGCCAGCCCTCGCCCGGGCCCCCCCGCCCCCCTCCAGTCATGCCCGTGTTCTCCAAAGGGACCTGCCCCCCGGGGAACCCAGAGTTTCAACCCCCTGGGTATACTGTTGCTCCCAAACCCGGGCCCCCTTCACCCCCCTTACACTCCACCTCAACCCCGGCCATACTTTGGTTTTCCCCCAAAGGGGCTTCCCCCCCTCCCAGGGGGGGGTGGCCCATAAGGCCCCCCCCGAGACACCACGCCCATATAGGGGCCCCCGTCGCCCGGTGGACCATGTCTCCCATGGGGGGAAAACCTTCGCCTGAGGGACCCTGTCTCCAATAAACACCCCCCGCCAGTGGGCCACCTTCCCCGGTGGGCCCGCCCCATATGGGGGAACACCTTCCCCCGTGGACCACCTTCCCCGAGTGGGCCCGCCTTTAAAGGGGCACCACCCCCCTTCACCCAGGACCACGTTCATGTTAGGGCCCCAGGGGGTGCTGTGCTGATCTCATTTAAAAAGGAGCTGTGGACTGAGATCTAAAGCATGCTCCACCCTGCCTGGAACCAGGACTCTACCCCACCTTTCGTCCCCCGGGCCCCTCCTCCTCTGCTTGCCTCTCAAAGTGGGGTTTTATATTTTCCCCAGGAGGGGTCTCTGTTTACCCCCTGTCTGCGGTCATCAGTATTTTCCCGGGGGTTTCTGCAGCAGTTTGGTCATCCCGCCATCTGTAACCCCCTGTGCGGGCTGTCTCACAGCCTGACAGAATTCAGGCCTGCCTGCATCCCTGGGGAAGCCTGCTCTGTGCCCCCGGGGACCTGCTCTTTTCCCCTGTGTCGGGCCTGCTCTGCATCCCGTGCGGGGCCTCTTGCCCCGTGCTGGGGGCCCTCTCTGTGTCCCTCGGAGGCCTGCTTCATGTCCCTGTGCTGGGGGCCCCGCCTGTGTCCTGGCTGGAGCCGCTCACAGCGACAGAATGTGCCACAGGCCCGGGGTGCAGAACAGACGGCCTTACTAAAAACCATTAGGCAGGTTCTGAGGAGAAACGGGGGCAAGTGGCCCTGACGAAGCAAGCCGGGCTTGGGGTTCTTCCCCCAGTCTGACCCACTGAGCGTGGTCTCCCCTTTTCCCCCCCTGTCCATCCTCCCAGACCACCTTAGCGCCCCAAACCTCCCATCCCCCCCAAGGTGGGACCCCCAAAAGCCGTGCCCCCTTTTTTCCCCTGCGGGGGGCCTTTTTTCGCTGGGGTGGTTGACCCCCTTTTTCCCCGCGGGGGTTTCCCCCTTTTTTTCCCCCGGGGGTTTTGGCCCCCTGTTTCCCGGGGGGTTGCCCCTCTGCCCCTCGGGGGGGCCCTGTTTCCCTGCGGGGTTGTGTCCCCTTTTCTCGCGGGGGTTGTGCCCCGTGTTTCCCGCGGGGTTGTCTGTTCCCTTTTGTTTTACAGGGCAGAAGCGGTAATCAGCTTATTACGGATTGCAACCCCTGACGGGGGGTTAAATTTTTCTGATGGTCTCTCTTTTTTCTCTTTGCCACCTCGAAGGGGGAAGTCTGGGCCCTTGCTTGCTATATCTGTTTTTTTTTTCTTTGCCCCAACCGGGTATGACCCCGGGCTCACACCCGCAAAAATTCCCCATTACATTTCAAACTCATTGTATTTTCAGAATATATCAGGTCTTTTTTGTAAAATTGTTCCTTTTCCCGTGTTCCCCCCATTTTTTATGAATTAGGGCCCCATCTTACAGAGGCCTGAAAGAGACCTGCTCACCGGGCCCCACCCCTTTCCCCCTCCAGTCCCAAAATAATCCCCATTGGCTTTGGGGGGGGTGGGAGAAGCATCAATCTGAATCTGGGATCCTTTGGGCCAGGTTTTGGGGTGACATCAGCCCCCATCGTCGAGCATTTTGGGCCCGCTCCCCAAAAAGGCAGCAGCGTTGTTATGTTTCCCCACGTCCCGGCATCCCCTAGCCTCTGCCCAATCAGGCTGGCCCGGCACTGATGTTGCCAACTGAACCTGCTTCATCAACATAAAGGATCTCATGCTCTTGTCGGCTGATACCATCAATCCGAAAAAAAAACAGGCAACTGAGAAGTAGACACAGACCAATGCTTGGGTTTAATGTCTAAATATAAAATCAATTTTTTAAATTCATTAAATATCATTTTTGACTTTTAGATTTCAGCCCCATACTGATCTACTCACATTGAAAATGAAATAAGTACTACTTTTCAGGAGTTCAAATATCAAATAATAAATCATAAAGAAAGCATTTGATATTTTTAATTCAAAATAATCACTTAAGATTATTGTCTAAAAATACAGAACATTACAGCAACAGGTTAAACAAAACCAGACAAAATAAATAAGGAAACCAACCCCCCCATTTTTTACGAAAGAAAAAAAAACCCTGATCATTCCATTCTCCATCCCGCATTTGCCCAAAATTTACATTAGAACTCAAAAGAAAGCATGAAAATGAATGAAAGAACTTAAAAATATAAAATGACATTTAAGTGGAGGATTTGGCCCTTCTTTTATAAAAGTCAGATAAGGAGACAAAAATTATTTTTCTAAGATTTTTTTCCCCCCATCTTTTCCCTTTTTCCTTTTTACAATTTATATTAATGTTTTTAAAAATAAAAAATTCATAAACACACCTTGAACATTTGAAATAAATGTATTCAAATGTAATAAGTAATATAATCATATTTAGATAGGCTGTGAAAGCCCAATCCAAAAAATCATACTCTTTGTAAAGGGGTTTAAGCTATACTGAGGTTAATATTGGGCAAGGAAATTGCACGGTAAGGTTTTTCAGGACGATTTCGTGGTCGGGTGTGGGGGTTTTTGGGGTGGAAATTTTGGGGGAGGAGTTTGTGTGATTCCGAAGGTGGTTGCAAGGTGAGGGGGGTCACGGGTGTGGTATTTGGTAAGGGAGTGTGGTGTGGAGTGTGTAGTGTGTATATGTGTGTGGTCCCCGTATGTGTGATGTCTGTTGGCACACGGGGTTTTGGGAAATAATGGTGGTTGTTTGTGAAATTTGTGGATTGAGGTGGGGTGTGGATTGAGAAGATTTTAGAAAGGAGTGGGGGTTGTGGGTGGGTTTGGGGGAAAGAGTGTATGTGTATGTGTTTGGGGGT
>NC_057944.1:1813639-1827470 GCF_018555375.3 Anguilla rostrata
GTGTGTGTTGGGGCCATTAAGGGTGAAAAGATCATCAGGCCTCTGGCAAAATGGTGGGGCAACTGCGCTTGACAGTACCACAGTTCCCTTATGTGGGCCCCTCTGTCATTACACTTTTTATTTCTTTTCTGGATCTGGACTCTAAACCATCTGTTTATCATATTTACAAACCCCGGAAAACCTTGCAAACCATGCACATGTTTTCATTATATTGCTGCATTATGCCTTATGTAGTAATAACATGGATTGCATGTAAAATGGTTCAACAAAAGGGTATTTTCATTACAACTGCACCATAATATTACATCCCCTTGACATGTTTGGTATAGACGTATTCAGGGAAATTCAAAAAATTGAATGAAATATGTTTCATACCAAATAGAATTTGATAAAACATAGTTTCAGAAACTCAGGAAAAAACTATCCCAATGGAATGTTCTCTCTGGTAATCGTCTCCTTTTCCCAATTACCCCACTAATTGTTTTGACAACAGCCCCCAAACGCTGGGGCCCTAAATTCCAGATTTTATCATTCGTCCAGGTTAATTTATGGCAATGCCGCCTAGATCAAACGTGGGATTTGGCTTAAAAGGAAGGGAGACAAAGCAATCTGGGAAGATCGTAATCGACTTCCCACACGGCACATACTCTGTGTTCTGTGCGTAGCTGAACAGGAGGATCGTAATCGACTTCCCACACTGCGCATGCTCTGTGATTTCGTGTGTAGCTAAACAGGCTGGGTAAGAACTTTTTACTCTGTATTTATGTTTTAAAACCTTCCATATTTTAAATTGACTGTGAATTTGAAGCTAATGACCTACCTGCCTGTTAATAAATTCTTCTTATTTTTAACTTGCGTGGTCTTCATGACTCTAATCCATTTTATATTATTTTCAGCCGAAATTCCGATTAAATACTCAGGGGGACAATTATGACTAGGACCTACTGATCAGGGGTCTAGTACAGCGAAAGTCTTTAGTGAGGTCCTCAAGTTAGATAGGCGACCACGATCTGCCCGCTAACGGGATTGGTGGTATTGGTTCTGGTGTTTTGGCTTAAGAGGACCCATGGGTGTTATACGCCGGTTCTTGTCAAATTCGCCTTAAGGAGCCCAATAAATGCACACTGGGCTCATAACTATCTATGCACAAAGGAAGGCATGTATTATGGTGGTCAGCCTTCTACCCTCTGTAGGCTTCACCGAACTGAGATTTAACAATAGTGCTAATCCCGGGAGCATATATTGAGGAATGATGGCACAAGATAGAGTCGAGTGTAACCACTCCAAGATCCACATAAGGTTAAAACCAAATTTTAAATTCTAATTTCATTTGGAGTCAGATCATTTCGAGAGTAAACCATAGTAACTGTTACTTGCTGTGGTCGTGGATATATTTGATGTGTTGTTCCGTTCATTTGTGAATATTCTGACGCTCCCATTGGAATATTGACAGTCCAGCGACAGATCAGATATATCTCTGATGACAGCATAGCCCCGTTTGCGAACAGAGAGTAACAAGAATGTTACTGGTCCATTTCAGGCCAGTCTTAAGCGGGATATGAAGCAGCGCATTCATATCTGACCTGTGGCAACGGAACCAGTGTATTCTTAAGTATAATTGTGCCCTGTTCTTACGAACAGAGGAAAAATAAATAACATCTCCGGTTTTGAATCACACCAGCCAAGGGAAAACAAGCGGTGACTTCCCCTCCAGCTACAAACCCTCATTGGTCTAGCTGTGAGGTGTTTACATTTACTTGGCACTGGAATGTCTAATTGCAATCTTTTTTTATATTTTGTTTATGATGTAAAAAGTAGTTTTTTTTTTTAAACCTTTTTTTTTTTTTTTTAGAAAAACCACACTTTTTGCTATTGACATTCTATTTACATGCATAGCTGAAAATCTGATATAGTACATAAAAGCTGAAATAAATCTGTCTCTTAGCTATTTTTATAAAAAGACCTCTTAAGGAAATGAAGTAGATACCAAAATTGACTTAACTCAGGGAATGTATGGTAACATGAAATGTGTGCTGTTGTAAAAAATTGAGTTTGAATGTCCTTAGCTTAGGTGTATGTAAATGTTTGGCCTCAACTATGTATTCTATATATGGTACATGATACATGCATTATGTTTTCAAATGAAACTTACAATACAAATAAAACACAAATTAATTTAAAACAATTGAAAAAAAAACAGAACTCACCTGTCGTGGGTAAGATAAATTCTCCAAACTCCTCTCTTCTAAATAGCAGGACTGGAGTGACTGCAGTATCCTGCAAACAAAACAGCATCCAGTTAAACTCATCCTCTTACTGCAGCTCTAACTCACAGCACATGGAGACAGAGCTTCCAGTTAAACTCATCCTCTTACTGCAGCTCTAACTCACAGCACATGGAGACAGAGCTTCCAGTTAAACTCATCCTCTTACTGCAGCTCTAACTCACAGCACAAATGAATGACAAAATACATCTCACCTACACCAGAATGTGATATAAATCACAAACCTACAGCTATATGTGCAATAATAACCCCCACCTGGATCTGAAAGTCTTAATACACCCACCGACAACAGAAAGGTGCCAGTAACATTGAAGTATAATTAAACAGTACTGTCAATTTGAACCTCTTTAATTACCTTTGATCACCCGTGACTTCTCCTCTGAATGTGAATGGATGATCCATTGATTGATCACTCTTCATAGACAGACAGCTGGGTGCAGGTGACCCTGCTCTTTCTACCTGGACCCTGTGAACAAAACATGGAGACACAACATCCAGTTAAACTCATCCTCTTACTGCAGATTAAAATCGAGCCATTGCTCCCAAACACACCAGAAATAAAATCTGAAAGCATGTTTAAAACATTTAAATAGAAGCTGATTTATTGTGTTTGTGTGACATTGCACTGTGGATGGTCAAGAGTAATATTTGGCATAGATGCACTAAATTGTAAATGTAAAAGACAATCCTGTTACTGCAGCTCTAACTCTCAGCACACGGAGAGAAAGCATCCAGTTAAACTCATCCTCTTACTGCAGCTCTAACTCACAGCACATGGACACTGAGCTTCCAGTTAAACTCATCCTCTTACTGCAGCTCTAACTCACAGCACATGGACACTGAGCTTCCAGTTAAACTCATCCTCTTACTGCAGCTCTAACTCTAAGAGGTACATGCACTTGTACCTCTTCCTCTCAGTGCTGAGGGTTCCTCCTTTGGTGTCTGGCTCCTCTGAGAGACTCATTTTATAAACAGCGCCCTCTATCTCAGGAGACTGGAACACATCTGACCAGTTTAGGCCACACGTGGGTTCTATCCCAAACCAGCCAAGCTGTAAACACACAAAATGAGAACACACTGAACACACAGAGACACGCATATACAACACGCAGCTGTGTTGACAGTAAGCAATCCAGAACTGAAATAGGCCCTAAACATGTTCTAAACAGCCACCTCAAATGTTTTTGCACCATTGATAATGATGAACAATTGTATTGCATGAATGTCAGTGGTAAACTATATATTGATTGTCCAACTTGCTAAATACTTTTTATTAAGGATTCAATGAAATCAACCAAAATTTTTCAGATCATACATTTATTTCCAGAAAATAAGTGTCACAATTACTGACACCCCTGGGTTCATTGAAATAGTTATTTATTTTCCTTTACATGTTTCACTTGTTTTTTTTTATTATTATTACTATATTATAAATACTACACTCACCTGCCACTTTATTAGGTACACCTGTTCAACTGCTCGTTAACGCAAATATCTAATCAGCCAGTCGCGTGGCAGCAACTCAATGCATTTAGGCATGTAGACATGGTCAAGACGATCTGCTGAAGTTCAAACCAAGCATCAGAATGGGGAAGAAGGGTGATTTAAGTGACTTTGAATGTGGCATGGTTGTTGGTGCCAGACGGGCTGTTTTGAGTATTTCACAAACTGCTGATCTACTGGCATTTTCACGCACAACAATCTCTGTAGGATTTACAGAGAAAGGAAAAAGAGAAAATATCCAGCGAGCGGCAGTTCTCTGGGCAAAAAATGCCTTGTTGATGGCAGAGGTCAGAGGAGAATGGCCAGACTGGTTCGAGCTGATAGAAAGGCAACAGTAACTCAAATAACCACTCGTTACAACCAAGGTATGCAGAAGAGCATCTCTGAATGCACATGTCGAACCTTGAAGCAGATGGGCTACAGCAGCAGAAGACCAACCCGGTACTAGCAAGGTGTACCTAATAAAGTGGCCTGTGAGTGTATGTACACTATGTATAGGCCTACTATGTATACTTGGCTTTTTCTGCTTCTTTTGTACTCACTCTCTGCTGCTGTAACACCTGAATTTCCCCCCCTGGGGATTAATAAAGTGTCATCTTATCTTACCTTACCTTACCTTATCTTACCTTATCAATAGTTTGTTCACACTCCCCTTGCAAGGATAATGACACTGATTCTTTTTATATAATGTCTAATAAGACTGGAGAACACAATGGGAGAGATCTTAGACCCTTCCTCCATCCAGTTCTTTAATACCTCTGGGTCTTTGCTTCAGAACTGTCCTGTTCAATTAAAGCTACAGGTTTCCAATATAGTTCAAGTCTGGAGACTGTAGCCATTGCAAAATGTGGCTTATGTGGTTAATTAATGATTTATTTGTGAATATTAATGTGTGATCGAGGTCACTGTTTCCTGGAAGATCCACTAGCGACTTTCAGTCTGCTGGCAGAGGCAACCAGATTTTTTGTCTGAAATGTCCTGGTATCTGGGTAGAGTTCATGATGCTATTGTCCTTAACAAGGGCCCCAGGACCAGTGGGAGCAGAACAGCCCCATAACATTAAAGATCCCCCACCGTATTTAACAGTAGGTATGTGGCTTGTTTCTGTACACACCTCCCTAAATCAACACCAAACCCATATCCTTTGTATAATATATCGGCCACTTTATTAGGTATACCTGCTTGTTAATGCAAATACCCTACTCCACCAAACAGCAAATCATGTGACTGCAACTCAATACAGAAAGTATGCAGACATAGTGAAGATGTTCAGTTTTTTGTTTGAGAAAATATTGTAATGGACAAGAGATGTGTGATCTAAGCGACTTTGACTGTGGCATGACTGACTGTGCCAGATGGATGGTGCCAGATGTAGTGGTTTCAGCATCACAGAAACAGCTGCCCTCCTGGGATTTGCATGCAGCACAGTCTCTAGAGTTTACAGAGAATGGTGTGATGAACAAAAAACACCTTGTTAATGAGAGATCAAAGGAGAATGGGCAGACTAGTTCAAGCTAACAGAAAGGCCACAAAAGGAATAGCAGCTATGCTTGGCCAAAGAGCTCTAATGTCATCACTCCGGAGCACAGTAGATGAGACAATTTAGATTCTTGAAACTGTCGATTACTCCCAGTAAAACCATTTTTCCTGAAACCATTCCAAATAGCCTTTGGGCATGGAGGTAGCATCTAATTTTGGAGCATCTAAATGTAGCAATTAATAGAAACTTGGTGACGCCCAAATACAGCCAAGTTCTGTAATTCTCCAACTGTGGCCACTGGATTGTTCTTTGCTCCCTGAACCATCTACCTCACTGAGCATGGGGCTAAGATACACTAGCGCCCTCTACTGGACAGGTTTAACTCTACTCCAGTGGTTTTAAATTGATTCATATTTGGTCTCACAGTAGTAAGTCGTATATTTCTTTGTTTAGTTTTTGACCCATTACCTTATTTTTGAAGGTCAACTACCATTTTTTTCTTAATTTGTGAGTGTGTTGCTTTTGATGAAAAATGGATTTCATAAACAGGTTGCTACCCGTTAACTACCCGTGCTTCCAGTCAGTGTTTCGACCGCACATTTGGACAACAACCCCCCTTACTTACATTTAACAAACACGAACATGCTCGTGAGAAATCTTCTTGGAAAACATCCAAAAACGACCCAAATCAATAATTCATGAAAGTAGATAATTATTTCTTCTTAGGTAAGCTCAATTTATCTCATAAAAGTCATTTTATCATGTAGGCTATTCTCCGTTTCTAAGTAGTTGTAATTCGATTCGAAATCGCTGCAGTACAATTTATGTTGTATTTCAATTTCAACTTCAATCCAACTCAGGCAAAACGTAAATTGGGTCTGACGTGGTGGCGCTAAAATGAGACGCTTTCGTGTTTTTAAGTAGACCTATATGTGTATGCAAATTTTTTAGACTCCCCATGATTATGATGACGTCACATGTTAAAGTTAGGGTATTCCCATCAATGTTGATCAAACTGGTTCCTCCAAACTCTCGATGCTCCATGGTAAAAGTACATCACATGTATGACTATTCACTCATATAATCAATATGTAATCAATAAACCTGTATCATTAGTTGCAGCTGAGCTTATGGAAACGCAAGAAACCACAGTAGAAAAAAAGCAAGAGAATGCAGAAGGCTTAAAAAAAACCACACTTACTCACTCAGCAGAAAACATTAATCAAATACTAACCATACACTTATATTTTCAAACTGATCAACTACTAATACATGCGCTAGAAGACTAATATTTTACAGTGACCCCTATGTAACCTGAATACAATGGAAAATTACAGGAGGCTGTGACTTGTATTCTTAATGGAAAATTACAGAATAAAGACTAATATTTTTTAAGGGAAAGTTGGGGTAACTTTCCACAATGACGTTATCACCCAAGAACAGAAAATCATTGTGGTGCCAAGAAGGTCAGGTAGACCCAAGAACAGGAAATCATCATTGTGGTGCCAAGAAATACAGATGGTATTTTAAGAAATGTGTTAGGGGGAGTTGTTGGGTACACAGTGTATAAAATGAATGTAAAACTGACAATCGAGGTTCAATTCTGCAGAATTGATCCGGCTTTGTGCACCTGTGCAAATAAAGTCTAACTTTTCTGAAGAGCTTGCTGCTGTGGTATCTTTTCCCTCGTGAAGTTGTTTTATACAAATTAATGATTGGACTTTGAATTCTGTCGGTTCCTAGACACGACACATGCACCGCTACATGCTGCAATCTTGTGGTTCACATAATAAATTCTTAATGCAAGTACAACCGCAGTTTACCATTAAAGTAGTTGCTGAATCTATTATCATTGAAACTTGTACGAATTCAATAGAACAGAATTAATTGGTAAGGACATGGCCACTAGGTCTTGTGAATTGAAACTAGTCAGATTTGGCATGCTCTTGTATAGCCTACAGAAGCTAATGTCTCGTTTCAAATAATAGAAGACTAACTATGAAAGCTCCATACGTGATTTAACTTCCGACCACCGACTCTAACATGGCAGACATCAAGTTAACTTGTCTTAATCCAAACTGTGTGAATACAGAGCAAAAATAACATTTTGACTTCTCAATCCGCACAGTTAAAATGTTCGGTCTGTTTTTGTTAGAGTAGCAGGTGTCATAATGTAGCCGACGACAGGCTTGTGACTTCCGTCACATCCAAATAGATAAAATGATCATAAAATACCAAATGAATGCTAAAATAAACGTTAAACTTTTAAAAATGTATCAGAAAAGGTATTTTTTGTTTTTGTCCCAAATGGGGAATTTGAAAAAAACATATTAGGCAACTCCTCGGGCGCCATTTTATTGCATGTTTTATTTCACTAAATTAAGCGTTACTGAGATCATAGCTACAGATTCCTATTCCTCCAAACACCCTTTCTCATCTAGCTTCTATTCTCCCCATCCCAATCCACGACAGACTACTTACTCAGTTCTTTTACAAATTAATTCCCTTTTACTGCATCATCTTTGTCCTCCGTCTTTTAAATGACGTTTGAGTTTGAAACAGTTTCACTTTCGGCTTTTTTTTTTTTACTACTTTACTAGTCTGACTCACAGGACCCAGACTGCGGGTATAAGCCTGCCATTGGCCAACTATTTCAGTCGTAATTCTCCTCCCCTTCCGCTATCTGCGTGTTACCGTTTTCACGGGCTCCGCCGATGCATCCTGGGCTTACCGCCGCCAAAGACGATTGTGATTGGTTTAAAGAAATACAAACAAGCCATAGCGTTTTTCCCCTATACCGGAATGATAATGGCTTGAGCCAGACCTTTCTCCAGGGCTGGCACAGCGTTTGGGGGCAGCACAGAGCGGACGGTCTCATCCACACCAAACCATTAGCGCAGGTTCTGAGGAGAAGGCAGGGTGTCATAATTGGCCCCGATCAGGAAGCTAAGCCTGGCTTGTGGTATCTTCCACCAGTCTGACCCACTGAGTGATCGGTCCTCCTCACTTTCCCATGCTGTCCATCCTCCCAGAAAAGCAAACTCTTAGCAAACTGCTACAACCTGCTACCTCTCCTGCGCCATCCATGGTGGGATGACCCAGAGTCTTCTGTGCCCCTCTGTTTCTCTACTGGGGGGCTGTGCCCCTGTTGCCCTGCTGGGGGGTTGTCTGTTCTCTTGTGGCTTACAGGTGCAGAAGCAGCAGTAATCAGCTTCATTACTGGATTGCTAACCCCTGACTGGGGAATATAAGACTGTTTGCTGATGGTCTCTCTCTTTTCTCTTTGCCACCTCCTAACCGGGCAGTCTGTGGCCCTGCAGTCTGTGCTATATCTGTTGTTGTTTTTCTTTTGCCCACAGCACCTAGTCACTGATCTCGTTGTGCTCACACCTGCACAAATTCACACTGCATTTCCATTACACTTCCATTAAACTCATACGTACCGTCTATGTCAGACATATATCAGGTCTTTTGTTTGTAATAAATTGGTGGTACCTTGTACTCGTGTTGTCTCCATTTTGTATGAATTATGGCCGATCATTCGTTACAGAGGCCTGAAGGAGAGTAGCCTGCTCACACGGACGCCGGTCATACACCTTCCACCTCCAGTCCCAAAATAACTCCTCTATTGGCTTTAGGAAAGGGGAGAGGAAGAAATATCGATCTGAACTCTGGGGATCTGCTGCAGACCAGAGCATTGTGGTACTGACATCGGCCCAAACATCGTCTGAGCGTTTGGCTCAGCTCCTCAAAATGGCAGCACGCGTTGTTATGTTTGCTCCGCACTGTCCCGGCGCATCGCCCGTAGCTCTCTGCCCAATCAGGTTCTGGCCACGGCACTGATGTTCGCCAAGGCTGAACCTGCTTCATCAACATAAAGGATCTCATGCTGCTTAGCTCCGGCATTGATCACCATCAATCTCTGAAATAAAGGCACAAGAGCATTACTGAGACAGTAGAAACAGACCAATGCTTGGGTTTTTAATGTATAAATTATATAAATGCATATTTTAATTACTAATTAAATATACATTATTGACTGTAGCCTTACAGTAGGCCCAGTCTATAATTCATGTTAGAAGTGTCTCGGTATGCTACGACCCTGAGACATCCTACCCTCGCATCTGCGATACCATTTGTTCACCTTAAAAGGGAGTTGTCATCTCTGGAGACACACCTGCTTGACACACCTCCCCTTCACACATCACTCTTATTGTTTATCATGCAACCAATATCAGTGAGCAATAACTCAGCATTCACATCTTATCTCTTGAAGTATGACATCAAGGAGGTAGTCCATCATGTTGAATTCACCCTCTGTCGATTTTTTCTTCAAAATCCCAGTTACAAGTGCTTTATATTTAGATAATATTAAAGAAAATTGTAAAGCTTTGCAAGAACAGAGTAAAACAAATGTCAGATTAATTTACCTGGATAATTTACCTGACTCTACACAGAGTTTTTGGTGATTTGCTCTGATAGTGGGGGAGGTAGGTATCTGCTCTAACAAGAGGATTGTCTCAGCTAACATGCAGGAAGCAGTCAGGTAGAAGCAAACTGCAAACATAGAATGCATATCAAGCCAGTGCTATATGTACCACAATTAAACCATCAGTGAAAGCCCAGGATATACTGGTATATTTATTAATCAATGACAATGACATTTCTGATTAACAATGTTGTACATTTTCAGCTCTCATAAAATGCCAATAGTACAGATTCTGATCTAGTCAGCTGAAAGGAACTTCTTTGCTTACAAAGGATATGGTACAGTAGAATGGGCACATCCAATTTGTTCAGGTGCAGGGCATAAACAAGATGTAGAGTTAAAATAATGTCTGATGTTTGAACAGACTAGGCAGAATTTGTGTCATTTCAAACAGATTGGAATATGGGTTTACAGTTTTTCTCAAATGTTTAAACACTAAAACTGGAACTATGCACACGATGGTGAAAACTTGAAGCTCATGTGCCAACAACAAAGACTATTTCTGCAAAACTCTAAGCACAATTCCTTTGTTTTCACTCAAATAGCAATTCTAAATCACATTTTTGCACAACTCTACACACAAAATCTCATCATTTAGCACAATTTTGATAATCAAGCCTTGTTTGTTCACATGGAATACACTGGCCTTCAAATGCCAAACTTTAAGTACCAATTGGTCTCACTCATGCCACACCTGCTCAAATTCAATTGGCTAAACTTTTCAGTTATCTGTCGGAGCATAAAAGAGACCTCAGATGACCTCTATTGTGTTGGAAAACAATGGAGCAACATGCAGCACAGAGAGGTAGAGGAGGAGGCGTACGTGTACGAGGTGGACGAGGTGGACGAAGAAGAGGGAGACGAGCTAATATTTCAAATGAAATATGTGCAACTTTGGTTGATCACGTATTTGTTTTTTGTTTTTTTTACGGCAGGGCTACAAACTATGATTTTTATTTTTGCAGTCTGCTGAGCAAAGATTTATTTTACAGTAACAAATAAAGATTTGCTTTGTTACCTTTTTGAATTTGTTCATTGATTTCATATATGATAACAGATCATTACATCCATTGTCCAGACTGACACAGTCTAAGCATGTTCTAGTTTTGAGAAGACACAAATGTTATCTATTTTGGCAAAACTCATAATTGCACTGATAAGGAAAATGAAAAAACACTTCTAACAATGTTCAGTATGACTCTTGATGGAACCTGGGTTGTGAGTGCAGCCCAACTGGACCTCATTGGCAGGACAATACAGTAAATGTGCATTGTATCATACACAACAACAATACTCAAAGAGATAACAGTTCACACACTTTGCTGTACTGTACTGAATTAGAATTAGGTTTACCTAGCAAATGCACTATTTATATGATGATATATTTACTGTATTGTATCATGGCAACAGTCTTTATATTTACTGTAAAATTGCAGCCTATTTTGGGACCCCTCGAAAAGAAAACTAAAACTTCAAAAAAGGATAAAAAATAAGCAATTTTTACAGAATTTTATACACTTGAATATGTAACATGACCTCATGAGGCTAAAACATATATACAGTATTTTGATGGTTGTGTTTTTAAATTTATCGCACCAGTGTGAAATCAATGCTCAATAAGACCTATTCATATGAGGCCTGTGTGAATCATTTTGATGGAAAAAGTCAGTTTTGAGAAGAGAGAACATGGTTTTGAATGCATGAATGCATTTTGCAAGAGATGTGTGTAGTTTTGGCAAAAGGTTAACTGTTGCTATGCTTTGTGTGTAGAGTTTTGAGAAACTGAGCTATAGTTTCAGAAAACGTGTTTAAACAATTGAGAAAAACTGTAACATCACCATGCCTTTGGAGCTGAGTACGTTTAACTTGGTCGGTGAAAATAGCGTGGATGTGTGCTATTCAACCAATCATTTTAACAGAAACAATTACACTCTAGACATTTGACATGTAAACAGTAAAATAACACATACAAATGCAACATTACAAACTTGCACCAGCAGGCCTGATCTGGTAGAAGAACAATAATCACATTATCAGAACAGACAGAAAAGACATTGCCACAGGAATACCTAACACAAACGCAATTTTCCCCCATGTGGAATAAGCCGGCATTTTGGAAAAACAGAGTTGCGCGGTCTCTAATAAAAATGATTAACAAGGCTTCCAGGCTCATCACAACAGAAATAATATAAAATGACACCAACACAACAACCTGTAATGTAATTATAGTATCACATTTTGCAGTAAATTACTGACTTATCAATGTTCAGTCCAAAAACTCTTATTGACATTTTTAAGTTTGGCCTTACAATCCTTCCAGCTTCTCCCATTGTCATGCCTGGATTTATGACATGGTCAATCACTGTGGCTCTAAATTCATTCGATACTGCAGGATTTCTGCTACCTGCTTGACCACAACCTCAGCCACGACCCGTCCATCAGTACCAACCGCATTGGGCTGCTCCATGTTGTCAGACACTGCTGAATGTAGTGCTGTAAAACTGCCTTTTATGTTGGGATTACCAATCGTGCTGCAATGCAACTCACCTGGGCAACGTTGCTGGACGAGACAGGATTGCAAACATGTTGACTTTATTTTACAATCTGCATGTCTAGCAATAATAATTTGGATGTCTTAATATGAGGTGACTGTATTGTGAAAACTGAGTGTGATTTGGAGTTTTGTACTTTGTGTAGGTACAGCAATTTGTGCCTTAAGGTAAGAATTTTGCCGGTTGTTGGTTTAGCTCATTGCATTGAGTCAAAGCAGTCATAACATATTGTAATGCATTTGCAGATATTAGAAATGCATATGAAAAAATGAGAAAAACTGTACAGTCTCAGGAACAGCTCAGAGACTGGATGTCATGCAAGCCACACTTCTGCCTTGATTTTGGCTTAGTGGCCTAATCCATTCAACTGATGTGCAGCAGATCCAGGTTCAAACCTGCAGGAAAATGATTTCTTTGAGAGGTAACAGAAACATAACTGCTCAATAGGCAAGCAGTGATTTTTCAAAATGTATTGAGTTGTGGTTACACTACAGTAACAGAAGCAAGCAGTCATCAGACACTACACAACTTTCCTTATAGTGGATTTTATTTCCATTACATTACATTATAGGCAGTTGGCAGAAGCTCTTATCCAGAGCGATGTACAACAAAGTGTATAACCATAACCAGTAACAATTCATCTACTGTAGATGAATTTCATTGCTTCATCTGTGTAGATTTCAGCCCCATACTGATCTACTCACATTGAGCCCAAATGAAATAAGTACTACTGTGTCACAGGAGTTCAATACATCATACAATAATGAATCATAACAGCAAAGCATTTGATATTTTTATAATTCAGGTTTAATCACTGAAGATTATTGTCTAAATACACATTCTCTGACCCTCTCTCTCGGGTCTGCCCGCGCAGCACAGACCGGCCACCCCAGAGGGGACGGACGGACGGACACACACACATACACACACACACATGAACATAACATCAGCATGCCTTTGGAGCTGAGTACGTTTAACATGGTCGGTGAAAATAGCGTGGATGTGTGCTATTCAACCAATCATTTTAACAGAAACAATTACACTCTAGACATTTGACATGTAAACAGTAAAATAACACATACAAATGCAACATTACAAACTTGCACCAGCAGGCCTGATCTGGTAGAAGAACAATAATGTGTGTGTGTGTGTGTGTGTGTCCGTCCGTCCGTCCCCTCTGGGGTGGCCGGTGCATGTTCATGTGTATGTGTGTGTGCATGTGTGTGAGTGTGTGAGTGTGTGTGTGTGCATGTGTGTGAGTGTGTGAGTATGTGTGTGTGCATGTGTGTGAGTATGTGTGTGCATGTTCATGTGTATGTGTGTGTGCATGTGTGTGAGTGTGTGAGTAAGTGTGTGTGCATGTGTGAGTGTGTGAGTATGTGTGTGTGCATGTGTGTGAGTGTGTGAGTATGTGTGTGTGCATGTGTGTGAGTATGTGTATGTGTGTGGGCATGTGTGTGAGTGTGTGAGTAAGTGTGTGTGCATGTGTGTGAGTGTGTGAGTATGTGTGTTTGCATGTGTG
>NC_057944.1:1827570-1832454 GCF_018555375.3 Anguilla rostrata
CTAGGGCGGTAAGCGGCTAGGAGCCAACGCACGCGTAGAACTTGTATGATTGCAACTTTCCACCTTTTTTTATGACTGGGGGAGTGGTCTCCCCACGCTGAAAAGGACAGAGGGCTGGAGGAAAAGTCCTACAAGGCCGAACGGAGCAAGGAGAGGAGACGGACCTGGAGTGGGCTGACCAGGGCCCCATCACACGCTCCTAACCCTTGTGCACTTTGTCTCTCCAGGAGGATCGTACTTACCCTAGAGAGGAAGACTGATACCCCGACCAGGAAGAAGTTTCTGTTATTTTTTGCTTCCCCTTCCCTTTCCCCCTACAATTAATACAATTAAATGCGTTTTTTGTTAACCGATCCTGAGACTCACTGCACTGGTTCTTATACTGCTGTGGCAACTGCAACCTGGGGTGGTGAGGAAGGCCACACCACATTCAAACATTGAGTCATAACTGTGGACATTTAAATCCTAGATGTAGTTGTACACCAATGAAGCATAATTCCTCACGAAATTAAGCAGCAATGAGACATGTCAAAATCTGAATACGTTTAATAAAATGAGACAAAAAAATACTTATGCCAATAGATTTTTCTTTAATCAAACATCCAAAATAAATACAATCAAGACTATCACATTTCTTCAGCCTTTGAGTTGTGGTTACACTACAGTAACAGAAGCAAGCAGTCATCAGACACTACACAACTTTCCTTATAATGGATTTTATTTCCATTACATTACAGGCATTTGGTAGCTGCTCTTATCCAGAGCGATGTACAACAAAGTGTATAACCATAACCAGGAACAATTAATCTACTGTAGATGAATATCATTGCTTCATCTGTGTAGATTTCAGCCCCATACTGATCTACTCATTGAGCCCAAATGAAATAAGTTCTACTGTGTCACAGGAGTTCAATACATCATACAATAATGAATTATAACAGCAAAGCATTTGATATTTTTATAATTCAGGTTTAATCACTGGAGATTATTGTCTAAATACACAGAAAATTACAGCAACAGGTTCAAACAAAACAACCATGACAAAATAAATAAGGAAACTCAACCCATCATTGTTTACAGTAATGAAAGGAAATAAGTACACTGCAGTGACCATTCTGGATTCTCCCTATCAACTGCATTTGCCCACAGAAATTTACACATTGGAACTCTTATGAAAATGAATGAAATGAAAATGAAAATGAAAACTGTAAAAACTAGTAAAATGCACATTTAAGTGGAGGAGTTTGCCACTGGCTTCTTTTATACAAAGATGCAGATACAGGAGAGAATTATTTCTTCAAAAACATTTTACCCTGCCATCTTTTGCCATTATTACACTCAATGTTATATTAATGCCTAAATAATAAAAAGTTAATAAACACACCTTGAACATTTGCAATATGAATGTATTCAAATGTAATAAAAACATAATCATATTTAGATTGGATGTGATAAAACTTAACCTGCTAAAAGATCATTCCCTTATGTACAGGGTTTAAGCTGTATTGAGGTTAATATTGGGTACAGCTGAAATTGCACTGGTAAGGCATTGGTCAAGGAAGGTTGCAAGTATGTCGACGTGTGTGTGTGTGTGTGTGTGTGTGTGATTGGGTGAGTGTGTATTTCTGAATGAGTGTGTGTGCGCATGTCAGGAGTCGCTTGCACTCCCCCTGCTACCCCTACCCACCACAGGTGCAAGGATCCACCCACCACGAACAACCAGACACAGGGATAAGGTAAGCAGAGTCTTTATTGAATTTATATTAAAACAGTTCATGGAGAGGCAGCTGCCCCGCTCTGACCCCCCCTCCCTTCTCTAACCCCCCCCCCCGCTTGTACGGTGACCCCACCAGCGACTGACCCCATGCTGCGCGAGCCGAGCCCCAGGAGAGGGACTCCCCGTCACCGCACCGCAAGCTGTTACACACAGTGGTAAGTTACCCCGTGCCCCACACTCACTCCACACAGTGCTCGTTCGCTGTCCCTCTCTCTCGGGTCTGCCCGCGCAGCACAGACCGGCCCCTACTTGGCCACCCCAGGGGGGGGGGTCAACACACACTGGGAGAGGGAGGTCTCACACACACACAGGGACGCACACAAACTGAACAAAAAAGGTGGGACGTGACTCGGCCCGTGCCAAGAAATGCCGGGCCTCCTCCACGTCCCAAAATAAAGAACACAAAACCCAAAGAAAAAAAGGCAGGGACCGCTCCTTCTCCCTGGAACCACTGCGGCCGGACGTCGTCATTCTCCTGGGTTACAGAATCCTCCGGACAGGGGAATGGGGCCGTACTGGGGAGAGGAGAAGGCGCAGCACCAGTTACCCCACTGTGGACTGGGCAGGACAGAGCACACTCACGCTTCACGGCGTTCCTCGCTGCACGTCCCTCACTCAGCTGGGGCTCCGCCCCCGCTCGCCTCCTGCCCAGCCCGGGGCTCACGCTCCACTGCAGGTTGCCTTCTCCCGTTTGTGTTTTCCCCAAGCCGCCACCACCGTTCCTCTCCTCACTCGGCCGCCAACACGGTTCCAGCCCCGCCGCCACTCACACCTAAACCCCCCCCACGGGATTTCTCACAAAAGAAAATAAGAAAAAGAATAACGAAAGTAAAAACCAAATCCAAAGTCCTCAACAAAAACCCGGCCGCAATAACTAAAGGAAAAAAAAAAAAGAAAAAGAAAATCCAAACACAAAAACAAAGAAAACAAGTCCAAAAGAAACCCGAAGTTAAAAAGTCTACAGAGCCTGTTCCTTCCTGGCTGCCTGAACCCAAACTGCCACAATCCCCGCTCTCTTATCCCTCTCCCTACGTCCTAGAAAACAAGCGGCAGCTGTGTGAGCTTGTTACCTGGCAAAGTGGAGGAAACCAATTAGCCCTAGTTCACATACGCACACGTGCTCCCAATTACCAATTAGGTGCTCTTACCAAGCTGATGGCTTGTCAGGCTCACCTCCTGACATGTATGGTTGTTGGAGTGACTGTGGATGTGTGAGTATGTGTGTGCATGTTCATGTGTATGTGTGTGTGCATGTGTGTGAGTATGTGAGTATGTGTGTGTGCATGTGTGTGAGTGTGTGTGTATGTGTGTGTGCATGTTCATGTGTATGTGTGTGCATGTGTGTGAGTATGTGTGTGCATGTTCATGTGTATGTGTGTGTGCATGTGTGTGAGTGTGTGAGTATGTGTGTGTGCATGTGTGTGAGTGTGTGAGTATGTGTGTGGGCATGTGTGTGAGTGTGTGAGTATGTGTGTGCATGTTCATGTGTATGTGTGTTTGCATGTGTGTGAGTGTGTGTATGTGTGTGTGCATGTGTGTGAGTGTGTGTGTATGTGTGTGTGCATGTGTGTGAGTGTGTGAGTATGTGTGTGCATGTTCATGTGTATGTGTGTGTGCATGTGTGTGAGTGTGTGAGTATGTGTGTGTGTGCATGTTCATGTGTATGTGTGTGTGCATGTGTGTGAGTATGTGTATGTGTGTGTGCATGTGTGTCAGTGTGTGAGTAAGTGTGTGTGCATGTGTGTGAGTGTATGAGTATGTGTGTGTGCATGTGTGTGAGTGTGTGTGTATGTGTGTGAGTGTGTGAGTATGCGTGTGTGTGCATGTTCATGTGTATGTGTGTGTGCATGTGTGTGAGTGTGTGAGTAAGTGTGTGTGCATGTGTGTGAGTATGTGTGTGCATGTTCATGTGTATGTGTGTGTGCATGTATGTGAGTAAGTGTGTGTGCATGTGTGTGCATGTGTGTGAGTGTGTGAGTATGTGTGTATGCATGTGTGTGAGTGTGTAAGTGTGTGTGCATGTGTGTGAGTGTGTGAGTATTTGTGTGTGCATGTGTGTGAGTGTGTGAGTATGTGTGTGTACATGTGTGAGTATGTGTGTGCATGTTCATGTGTATGTGTGTGAGTATGTGTGTGCATGTTCATGTGTATGGGTGTGTGTGTGTGCATGTGTGTGTATGTGTGTGTGCATGTGTGTGAGTGTGTGAGTATGTGTGTGCATGTTCATGTGTATGTGTGTGTGCATGTGTGAGTGTGTGAGTATGTGTGTGTGCATGTGTGTGAGTGTGTGAGTATGTGTGTGTGCATGTGTGTGAGTGTGTGCGTGTGCATGTGTGTGAGTGTGTGTGTGCATGTGTGTGAGTGTGTGTGTGTGTGCATGTGTGCATGTGTGTGAGTATGTGTGTGTGCATGTGTGTGAGTGTGTGTGTGTGCATGTGTGTGAGTGTTTGTGTGTGCATGTGTGTGAGTATGTGTGTGTGCATGTGTGTGAGTGTGTGAGTATGTGTGTGTGCATGTGTGTGAGTGTGTGAGTATGTGTGTGTGCATGTGTGTGAGTGTGTGAGTATGTGTGTGTGCATGTGTGAGTGTGTGAGTATGTGTGTGTGCATGTGTGCATGTGTGTGAGTGTGTGAGTATGTGTGTGTGCGCATGTGTGTGTGTGAGCATGTGTGTGTGCATGAGTGTGTGAGTATGTGTGTGTGCATGTGTGAGTGTGTGAGTATGTGTGTGTGCATGTGTGCATGTGTGTGAGTGTGTGAGTATGTGTGTGTGCGCATGTGTGTGTGTATGAGCATGTGTGTGTGAGTGTGTGAGTATGTGTGTGTGCATGTGTGTGTGAGTATGTGTGTGTGCATGTGTGTGTGAGTGTGTGAGTGTGAGTGTGTGTGAATGTGTGTGTGTGCATGTGTGTGAGTATGTGTGTGAGTGTTTGTGTGTGCATGTGTGTGAGTGTGTGAGTGTGTGTGCATGTGTGTGAGTGTTTGTGTGTGCATGTGTGTGAGTGTGTGAGTGTGTGTGCATGTGTGTGAGTGTGTGAGTGTGTGTGCATGTGTGTGAGTATGTGTGTGTGCATGTGTGTGAGTGTGTGAGTAGTGTGTGTGCAGTGT
>NC_057944.1:1832553-1845452 GCF_018555375.3 Anguilla rostrata
ATGCGCTACGTGAAAATGCAAAGTGAAAGCAAGTCAGTACGCAGTAGAATAGCTAAGCTGTAGTTTCAGCTAGAAGGACGGCGTAAGCTACGTTCGAAAGCTACAGTATGTAAATGAGCTTGAACTCAACACTGTATGATTACTGTAACGTATATGAGGCTCCCAAACAGGGGAAAAAGTCACGATGGGTAGATCTTAGAGAGGGTAGCAGTAGTTTGCTTTTAGGTCATTTACTTGGCACAGGAATGTCTAATTGCAATGTTTTTTTATTTTTGTTCATAATGTAAAAAGTAGTTTCTTTTTTATTTAGAAAAACCACACTTTCTGCTTTTGACATTCTATTTACGTGAATAGCTGAAAATCTGATATAGTACATGAAAGCTGAAATAAATCTGTCTCTTAGCTATTTTTTTGAAAAGACCTCTTATGGAAATGAAGTAGATACCCTAATTGACGTAACACAGGGAAGGTATGGTAACATGAAATGTGTGCTGTAGTAAAAAATAGAGTTTGAATGTCGTTAGCTTAGGTGTATGTAAACGTTTGGCCACAACTATGTATTCTATGTATTGTATATGATACATGCATTATATATTCAAATGAAACTTACAATACATATAAAATTAATGTTAATGAAAAACAATTGAAAAAAAACAGAACTCACCTGTCTTGGGGAAGATAATTTCTCTGAACTGTTCTCTTCTAAAGAGCAGGACTGGCGTGACTGCAGTATCCTGCAAACAAAACAGCTTCCAGTTAAACTCATCCTCTTACTGCAGCTCGAACTCACAGCACATGGAGACACAGCTTCCAATTAAACTCATCCTCTAAGTGCAGATTAAAAGTGAGCCCTTGCTCCCAAACACACCAGAAATAAAATCTGAAAGCATTTTAAAAACCTTTAAATAAAAGCTGGTTTATTGTGTTTGTGTGATATTCCACTGTGGATGGTCAAGAGTAATATTAGGCATAGGTGCAATAAGTTATAAATGTAAAAGACAATCCTCTTACTGCAGCTCTAACTCACAGCACATGTAGACACAGCTTCCAGTTAAACTCATCCTCTTACTGCAGCTCTAACTCACAGCACAAATGAATATGACAAAATACACCTCACCTACACCTGAATGTGATATAAATCACAAACTTACAGCTATATGTGCAATAATAACCCCCACCTAGATCTGAAAGTCTTAATACACCCACCGACAACAGAAAGGTGCCAGTAACATTGAAGCATAATTAAACAGTACTGTCAATATGAACCTCTTTAATTACCTTTGATCACCTGCGAACTCTCCCCTGAATGCCATTGGATGACTCATTGAATGATCACTCTTCATAGACAGACAGCTGGGTACAGGTGACCCTGCTCTTTCTACCTGGACTCTGTGAACAAAACATGGAGACACAGCTTCCAGTTAAACTCATCCTCTTACTGCAGCTCTAACTGACAGCACATGGAGACAGAGCTTCCAGTTAAACTCATCCTCTTACTGCAGCTCTAACTCACAGCACATGGAGACAGAGCTTCCATTTAAACTCATCCTCTTACTGATTCTCTAACTCACAGCACATGGAGACAGAGCTTCCAGTTAAACTCATCCTCTAACTGCAGCTCTAACTCACAGCACATGGAGACAGAGCTTCCATTTAAACTCATCCTCTTACTGCAGCTCTAACTCACAGCACAAATGAATATGACAAAATACACCTCCACCTGAATGTGATATAAATCACAAACCTACAGCTATATGTGCAATAATAACCCCCACCTAGATATGAAAGTCTTAATACACCTACAGACAACAGAAAGGTGCCAGTAACATTGAAGTATAATTAAACAGTACTGACTATTTGAACCTCTTTAATTACCTTTGGTCACCTGTGACCTCTCCTCTGAATGTGATTGGATGACCCATTGAACGATCACTCTTCATAGACTTACAGGTGGGTACAGGTGACCCTGCTCTTTCTACTTGGACCCTGTGAACAAAACAAGGAGACACAACATCCAGTTAAACTCATCCTGTTACTGCAACTCTAACTCACAGAACATGGAGACAGAGCTTCCAGTTAAACTCATCCTCTTACTGCAGCTCAAACTCACAGCACATGGAGACAGAGCTTCCAGTTAAACTCATCCTCTTACTGCAGCTCAAACTCACAGCACATGCAGACAGAGCTTCCAGTTAAACTCATCCTCCAAGTGCAGATTAAAATCGAGCCATTGCTCCCAAACACACCAGAAATAAAATCTGAAAGCATTTTTAAAACGTTCATTGTGTTTGTGTGATATTCCACTGTGGATGGTCAAGAGTAATATTTGGCATAGATGCACTAATTTACAAATGTAAAAGACAATCCTGTTACTGCAGCTCTAACTCTCAGCACAGGGAGAGAAAGCATCCAGTTAAACTCATCCTCTTACTGCAGCTCTAATGGTAAATGGACTGCATTTATATAGCGCTTTTATCCAAAGCGCTTTACAATTGATGCCTCTCATTCGCCAGAGCAGTTAGGGGTTAGGTGTCTTGCTCAAGGACACTTCGACACGCCCAGGGCGGGGTTTGAACCGGCAACCCTCCGACTGCCAGACAATCGGTCTTACGTCCTGAGCTATGTCGCCCCTATGTAGCTCTAACTCACAGCACATGGAGACAGAGCTTCCAGTTAAACTCATCCTCTTACTGCAGCTCTAACTCACAGCACAAGACAGAACTTCCAGTAAAACTCATCCTCTTACTGCAGCTCTAACTCTCAGCACATTAAATATCTGGTTCATGCACTTGTACCTCTTCCTCTTAGTGCTGAGGGTTCCTCCTTTGGTGTCTGGCTCCTCTGAGAGACTCATTTTATAAACAGCGCCCCCTATCTCAGGAGACTGGAACACATCTGACCAGTTCAGACCACACGTGGGTTCTATCCCAAACCAGCCAAGCTGTAAACACACAAAATGAGAACACACTGAACACACAGAGACATGCATATACAACACGCCACGGTGTTGACAGTAAGCAATCCAGAACTGAAATGGGCCCTAAACATGTTCTAAACAGCCACCTCAAATGTTTTTGCACCATTGATAATGATGAACAATTGTATTGCATGAATGTCAGTGGTAAACTATATATTGATTGTCCAACTTGCTAAATATTTTTTATTAACGATTCAATGGAATCAACCAAAATTTTTCAGATCATACATTTATTTCCAGAAAATAAGTGTCACAATTATTGACACCCCTGGGTTCATTGAAATAGTTATTTATTTTCCTTTACATGTTTCACTTGTTTTTTTATTATTATTACTATATTATGTATACTACACTCACCGGCCACTTTATTAGGTACACCTGTCCAACTGCTCGTCAACGCAAATATCTAATCAGCCAAATCATGTGGCAGCAACTCAATGCATTTAGGCATGTAGACATGGTCAAGACGATCTGCTGAAGTTCAAACCAAGCATCAGAATGGGGAAGAAAGGTGATTTAAGTGACTTTGAATGTGGCATGGTTGTTGGTGCCAGACGGGCTGGTTTGAGTATTTCAGAAACTGCTGATCTACTGGGATTTTCACGCACAACAATCTCTGTAGGATTTACAGAGCAAGGAAAAAGAGAAAATATCCAGTGAGCGGCAGTTCTCTGGGCAAAAATGCCTTGTTGATGGCAGAGGTCAGAGGAGAATGGCCAGACTGGTTTGAGCTGATAGAAAGGCAACAGTAACTCAAATAACCACTCGTTACAACCGAGGTATGCAGAAGAGCATCTCTGAACGCACAACATGTCAAACCTTGAAGCAGATGGGCTACAGCAGCAGAAGACCAACCCGGTACTAGCAAGGTATACCTAATATAGTGGCCGGTAAGTGTATGTACACTATGTATACTATGTATAGTATGTATACTTGGCTTTTTCTGCTTCTTTTGTACTCACTCTCTGCTGCTGTAACACCCAAAATCCCCCCCCTCCCCCCCCGGGGACTAATAAAGTGTCATCTTATCTCATCTCATCTTTTCTTATCTTATCAGTAGTTTGTTAACCCTCCCCTTGCAAGGATAACGACACTGAGTCTTATTATATAATGTCTAAAAAGACCGGAGAACACATTGGGAGAGATCTTAGACCCTTCCTCCGTCCAGTTCTTTAATACCGCTGGGTCTTTGCTTCAGAACTGTCCTGTTCAATTAAAACTTCAGGTTTCCAATATAGTTCAATTCTGGAGACTGTAGCCATTGCAAAATGTGGCTTAAGTGGTTAATTAATGATTTATTTGTGAATAGTAATGTGTGATCGAGGTCACTGTTTTGCTGGAAGATCCACTAGCGACTTTCAGTCTGCTGGCAGAGGCAACCAGTTTTTTTGGCTAAAATGTCCTGGTACCTGGGTAGAGTTCATGATGCTATTGTCCTTAACAAGGGTTCCAGGACCAGTGGGAGCAGAACAGCCCCATAACATTAAAGATCCACCACCGTATTTAACAGCAGGTATGTGGCTTGTTTCTGTACACACCTCCCTAAATCAACACCAAACTCATATCCTTTGTATTATATTTCGCCCACTTTATTCGGTATACCTGCTTGTTAATGCAAATACCCTACTCCACCAAACAGCAAATCATGTGACTGCAACTCAATATATAAAGTATGCAGACATAGTGAAGATGTTCAGTTTTTTGTTTGAGCAAATATTGTAATGGACAAGATGTGTGATCTAAGCGACTTTGACTGTGCCAGATGGATGGTGCCAGACGTAGTGGTTTCAGCATCACAGAAACAGCTGCCATCCTGGAATTTTCATGCAGCACAGTCTCTAGAGTTTACAGAGAATGGTATGATAAACAAAAAACACCTTGTTAATGAGAGCTCAAAGGAGAATTGGCAGACTAGTTCATGCTAACAGAAAGGCTACAAATGGAATAACAGCTATGCTTGGCCAAAGAGCTCTAATGTCATCACTCCGGAGCACAGTAGACAATTTAGATTCTTGAAACTGTCGATTACTCCCAGTAAAACCATTTTTCCTGAAACCATTCCAAATAGCCTTTTGGCATGGAGGTAGCATCTAATTTTGGAGCATCTAAATGTAGCAATTAATAGAAACTTGGTGACGCCCCAATGCAGCCAAGTTCTGTAATTCTCCAACTGTGGCCACTGGATTGTTCTTTGCTCCCTGAACCACCTACCTCATTGAGCATGGGCCTGAGATACACTAGCACCCTCTACTGGACAGGTTTAACTCTACTCCAGGGGTTTTAAATTGATTAATATTTGGTCTCACAGTAGTAAATCGTATATTTCTTTGTTTCATTTTTGACCCATTTCCTTATTTTTGAAGGTCAACAACCATTTTCTCTTCACTTGTGAGTTTGTTGCTTTTGATGAAAAATGGATTTCATAAACAGGTTGCCTCAGTTTTAAACTCCAGTGAAGCAGCAAGCAATGGAAGAGTTCCTTTGGCCTGAGATCAGCTTAATGTCTTTTATACATGCTGGTGTTGATCAGCTTCATCCCATATCTACATGCTGGTGTAAAGTTCACTCTGTTAGATTTTATTTTTTTTAACAATCTTTAAAGGTGCCAATAATTGTGACCCCTATAAAGTCAGTATCTGAGATGCATGTATTTTGCTTGTAGGCGTATACGATATGCTGGCAACAATTTATAGCCGACTGATTATCGCTGTTATTGCGTTTCATGTAAAATTTTAAAACATTTGGCAATGTTAACTACCCGTGCTTCCAGTCAGTATTTCGACCGCACGTTTGGATAAACAATCCCCCTTACATACATTTAACAAACACGAACATGCTCGTGAGAAATCTTCTTGGAAAACATCCAAAAACGACCCAAATCAATAATTCATGAAAGTAGATAATTATTTCTTCTTAAGTAAGCCCAATTTATCTCATAAAAGTCATTTTATCATGTAGGCTATTCTCCGTTTCTAGGTAGTTGTGATTCGATTCGAAATCGCTGCAGTACAATTTATGTTGTATTTCAATTTCAACTTCAATCCAACTCAGGCAAAACGTAAATTCGGTCTGATGTGGTGGCTTTAAAATCAGACGCTTTCGTGTTTTTAGTAGACCTACATGCACAGCTACATGCTGCCATCTTGTGGTTCACATAAGAAACTGCGTCTTAATGCAACTACAACCGCAGTTCTTTTCAGTTCTTGCTACTATTAAAGTAGTTGCTGAATTTATTATCATTGAAACTTGTACGAATTCAACAGAATTAATTGGTAAGGACATGGCCACTAGGTCTTTGTGAATTAAAACTAGTCAGAGCTGGATAGCAAATATGCAAATTAATATCCTTTAAGCATCTTTTTAGCATGCTCTTGTATAGCCTACGGAAGCTAATGTCTCGTTTCAAATAATAGAAGACCAACTATGAAAGCTCCATAGGTGAATTAACTACCGACCACCGACTTTAACATGGCATACATCAAGTTAATTTGTCTTAATCCAAACTGTGTGAATACAGAGCAAAAATAACATTTTGACTTCACAATCCGCACAGTTAAAATGTTCGGTGTGTTTTTGTTACAGTAGCAGGTGTCATAATGTAGCCGACGACAGGCCTGTGATTCCGTCATATCCAAATAGGTAAAATGATCATAAAATACCAAATACATGCTAAAATAAACGTTAAACTTTTAAAAATGCATTTGAAAAGGTATTTTTTGTTTTTGGTCCCAAATGAGGAACTTGAAAAAAGCATACTCCTCGTCTACTCCTCGGGCGTCATTTTGTTGCATGTTTTATTTCACTAAATTAAGCGTTATTGAGATCATAGCTACAGATTCTTATTCCTCCAAACATCCCTTCTCATCTAGCTTCTATTCTCCCTATCCCAATCCACAACAGACTACTTACTCAGTTCTTTTAACCAATTTAATTCCTTTCTGCACCCTCTTTGTCCTCCGTCTTTTAAATGACGTTTGAGTTTGAAACAGTTCCACTTTCTCTTTTGACTTTTTTTTTTTTTTACTTCTTTACTAGTCTGACTCACGGGACCCAGACTACGGGTATAAACCAGAGACTGTAAAACGATTGTGATTGGTTTAAAGAAATGCAAACAAGCCATATCGTTTTTTTGTCTATACCGGACTGATAATGGCTTGAGCTCTGAGCCAGACCTTTCTCCCGCGCTGATACTAAGTGTGGAGATAGGTCTGGCTATTCGAGACTACTTCTTTACTGGTTCAAGTAAGTCTTGCAGTGACTGAAGCCCAAATGTTTCACAGTGAGGCTTGGCTTTGGGTCTGGTTTTACCCACATTAGTGTTTATTTGTGGCTGTCTAGAGAGAAATAAGAGCACTGATGCTCTTTAATTCAATTTTGGGCAAAATGTGTTCTCCTGAAGTCAAACACGGCAAAACAATCTGTGTGACGATAAAAAAAAGTAGGGTTCGAATCCCGGGTTCGCGTCCTCTAGCATGTTCCTGTGTTTGTGTTGGTTTCCTCTGGGTACTGGGTCACTGTGTCCATATACTCCCAATAAAGAAAGAATTACACAAGTCTGTCTACAGATGTTTAAAAGCCAACACAGAATCTATAATTTTACACAACATAATGGGTCCCGTCAGAATAAGAAACACCAGTGTCCATGTTCTTGCTCACAAGTGAAAACATGCAACCATTTATGATGTCTACAACAATAATTTGATGACACTCGTAGTGCAGCAGTAATGCACAAAAACCCAAACTTTATGCTGATCAGAGAAAGCTCGTGTAATCCATTTATTGACAAGCTATTGCAAGGCTAGCTCTCAGAACTCTGCAAAATGATTATTGCTGCTTGTGTATTTGTTATGCAGATTCTATTATGTTTGCCATAGCCCAAACATGAGATTACGGTTCAAACTAGGAAGTGCCCATGAGACAAATAGCGTGAAATTGAACTTCCATTACCATCTAGTGGCTGTTTACAAGAACTACAACATTATTTTTCTTCCCAAGAGCTCCACAGATGTTCTCATATCTTAATAAATTGCTATAGATATGACGGTGAACTAAAATCTTTTGCAAATAATTAAATGTTTGATTGATCAGAGAAACAGTTTTCATGTCTATATGAGTGCACATAGTGAATCACTGCCCATTCTTTCACTGCTCTGCCTCAGTTCCTGTAGATTCAGTGGGAAACCTGCAGTGATTAATGCACTTCAGACTGTGTTCTGCAGTGTACAGCTGCTTGGAGGCTTAAGGTAGTGAAGGGAAGTGTATGTTTCTGTATTTCTGTATGCACTCCTGGCCACTTCTGCCTAGGCCTGTGACCTTGTCTCAGTCTCCACATTCTCAATTACCATGGCGATGAGGGAGAAGAGCGATGAAGAGCTACGGGGAGGATGGAATGTAGCTCAGGGTCGTCCCGAGTGCACTCCTGAGAGGACCCGAAAAGCTCTGGCACCTGCCATGGGGATATACCGCCCCCATCCCAGGCACTATACTGTGCTGTTGTGTTGTGTGCTGAGAGACTGATGTAACATTCGTGTGTGACCACAGACAGAGCCTCCATGCTTGTGACCTTATGATGTGCGATGCTTAGAAACTACTATCAAGGCTGAGACAACTTAGTGAGTCTTTGGAGAATGCCCCTGCATGCTGTGTAGTGGGTATTTCCCTGGTGCATATTGTACTAAAGTCTGTTATAGTGGGAAAATGTCGTGTGACCTGATTTCCTGTCTACCTCATGTGCCAGCTTTGAATGGGTCCTATCAATGCACATAGGATTTCGCATTCTGTATGGTAGTCTGTATTTCTTATGGATGCTGGTAAGGTGTAATTCTATTGAAAGTAGACTTGGGACTGCTGGATGGCTCATTCGGTTAAGGCACCATGCTGAGGTGCATGGATGAGCCTCACGGCCTCGGGTCGAATTCGGACCATGCCAGTGTCGACTGTGGCCGGTAGCTCCACAGGGAGACGCACGATTGGTGCCTGTGTTGCCCAGGGTACGGGATGGTTCAGCCAGACAGGGATCTGCGTTTCATCGCTCTCTAGCGACCCCCCTTGGGCGCCCGTATGACTGCATGTCAGAGCCGCTTATGAAAGGTCTTCCTCCGGTATGAAAAACAGCTTTTCTGTTCTATTCCATTACTAATTATATATGCTCAAAAGCTGAAATGTGGTAAATGTTTATTTTTCTCATCCAAGCAGAGTAAAATAATCTATTAATGTGTAGGCTTGTTATTACACCAAAGGTGTGATTTTATTTTATTTTTAAAAAGCGAAGCATCAAGATAAAACAATGTTTTTTTAATTAATTCATTCATTTTTATTTATTTATTCACACAAAGTAAGTGATAAAACAAAAGTATATAACAGAAACATAGCAGGGATTGGGCAGGAGAGGTAAGAAACCCCAAGGGGCTTATAGTAAAAACCTCCACTAAATTAAAAAATAAATTTACAATTTATCCTAATACTATGGATTTTTTATTTTTTCATAATGAGATTAAAAAATAGAAAGAGAAAAAAAAAATTCATAGCAATAGCAATATTAATTTTTTTTAAAAAGGTCATGTCATGGGTCTGGCTCCAACACAAATGATCCAGACAATGTTTTAACAAGGCAAAATTACTTGAAAGAATTTAGGAAACATTGGGCAGCATTGCTGTGGAATACAGCTTGTTTAATTAGTGTGAGCTAAGATAGCCAATATTGTTTCATGTAACTTGGCACGATTTTAATATCAATACTTTTAATGGCAGGCGTAGATTTGAAGTAATGACTTATAGATTGTGCTTTGTATGTGTGAGTAACTTGGCATTTTTGTACACTGAAAACGTGTTTTTCATCAGATGCAATTACAGTATCACATTTTGCAATTATTGACTAATCAATGTTCAGTCCAAAAACTATTAGAGGCCACTGTTGACCTTTTTAAGTTTGGCTGTACAATCCTTCCAGCTTCTCTCATCGTTAGGCCTGGATTTATAACATGGTCAATCACAGTGGCTCTAAATTCATTTGATCAAGATCTAAATTCGTCCATCAATACCAACTGCATTGGGCTGCTCCATGTTGTCAGAAAGTGCTGAATGTAGTGCTGTAAATCAGCCTTTTATGTAGTGCTGAAGGGATTACCAATCGTGCTGCAATGAAACTCACCTGGGCAATGTGGTTGGAAGTGACGAGACAGGATTGCAAACATGTTGACTTTATTTCACAATCTGCATGTCTAGCAATAACAATTTGGACGTCTTAATATGAAGTGACAGTACTGTGAAAACTGAGTGTGCAATTTAGAATTTTGCACTTTGTATGTAGGTACAGCAATTTGTGTTTTGCACATTGAGTCAAAGCAATCATATCATACTGTAATGCATTTGTAATGTGTGACTGCAGTTACTAGAAATGCATCTGAAAAAATGAAAAAAACTGTAGGGTCTCAGAAACATCTCAGAGACTGGATGTCATGCAAACTACACTTCTTCCTTGATTTTGGCTTCGTGGTCTAATCCATTCAACTGATGTGCAGCAGATACAGGTTAAAACCTGCAGGAAAACCATTTCTTTGAGAGGTAATATAAACACACCTGCTCAATAGACAAGTAGTGACTTTTCTAAATGTATTCAATTGTGGTTACACTACAGTAACAGAAGCAACCATTCATCAGACTCTACACAACTTTTCTTACAATGGATTTTATTTCCACTACTGTAGATGAATGTCATTGCTTCAATTGCAGATTTTAACCCCATGCTGATCTGCTCATAATGAGCCCAAACATAATCCCATACAGAATATGAAATAAGTACTACTGTGTCACAGGAGTTAAATACATCACACAATAATAAATCATAACACCAACACATTTGAAGGTTTTTTATAATTCAGGTTTAATCATTGAAGATTATTGTCTGAAAATACAGAAAATAAAAGCAACAGACCCAATAAATAAGGAAACTCAACCCATCATTGTTTACAGTAATGAAAGGAAATAAGTACACTGCAGTGACCATTCTGCATTCTCCCTATCAGCTGCATTTGCCCACAGAAATTTGCACATTGCAACTCTTATGACAATGAATGAACGCAACTGTAAAAACTAGTAAAATGCACATTTAAGTGGAGTGCCACTGGCTTCTCTTATACAAAGATGCAGATACAGGAGAGAGTTATTACTTCAAAAATATTTTACACTGCCATATTTTGCCATTATTACACTATTAAGAGAAAGTGTGTGTGTGCGTGTGCACGCATGTATGTGTGTATGTCTGTGTGTGTGTACATGTGTGTGAGTGCATGAGTATGTGTGTGTGTGCACACGGGTGTGTGTGTGTATGGGTAAGAGAATGTGTTTGTGTGTGTTTATACATTTGTGTGTGTGTGAGTGTGGGTCCGTTTGAGTGAATTACTGTGGTTCTGCGAGTGTGTGTGCGATTGAGAATGAGTGTATGTATGTGTATGTGTGTGTGCGTGAGAGTGCCTTTGTGAATGTGTGTGTGTGTTTATACGTGTGTGTGTGTGTGTGTGTGTGTGTATGGGTATGAGAATGTTTGTGTAGACATGTGTATAATGTGTGTGCACACATGTATGTGTGTCTGTGTGAGTGTGTATGTGTGAGTGCATGAGTATTTGTGTGCGCGTGTGTGTGTATGGGCAAGAGAATGTGTGTGTGTTGATACATGTGTGTGCATGCATATGGGAATGAGAATGTGTGTGTGTGTGTTGACGTGTTTGTGTCTCTGCACGCATGTATGTGTGTGTGCGTGAGTGCATGAGTTTGTGTGTGTGTGCGCGCGTTTGTGTGAATCTGTGTGTGACTGTGGATGTGAGTGTGTGTGAGAGAGAGAGTGTGTTTGAGTGTGCATACGATAATGAGCGTGTGTACATATGCATGCATGCGTGTGTGTGCATGAGAGTGCACTGGTGAATGTGTGTGTTTGGGTGTGCGAGAGATTGTGTGTTTCCATGTGTGTAGGTATGTGTGTGATTGGGCGTGAGAGAGTGTGTATGTGTGTGTTAGTTTGTGAGTGTGTGTGCATGAGTGTGTGCATGCGTGGGTGTATGAGCACGTGTGCATGAGCGTACACCAGTGTGTGCATTTGTGAGTGTGTGTGTGTGTGAGAATATATGTGTGTGTGTGTGCTGGAGTGTAAGTGAGAGAGTGTGTGTGTGCGTATGTGTCTCTACTTTAGTGAGCAAAGGGATACTGAGGAGTCACACATTCTAAATCCAGCACAGACAGGTGTGTGTTGAGTGAAGTGTGTGTGTGCGTGTGTGTGTGTGTGTGGATGTGTGTGTAGGTGTGGGTGTGTGTGTGTCTATGTGTATCTGAGTGTGTGTGTGTGATTGAGTGCGTGTGTGTATGTGTATATGAGTGTGTGTGTGTGAGTGGGTATATGAGTGAGGTGTGTGTGTGTGTGCATGTATACATGAGTGTGTGTGTGTGTGTGCATGCGTGTGTGTGTGTGTGATTGAGCGTGTGTGTGTATGTGTATCTGAGTGTGCGTGTGTGTGTGTATGTGTGATTGAGTGTGCGTGTGTATGTGTATATGAGTGTGTGTGGTGTGCGTGTGTGAGTGGATATGAGTGTGGTGTGTGTGTGAGTGTGTGCGCGCACATGCATGTGTGTGTGTCTCTACTCCAGTTGGCACACTGAGGGACACTGAGGAGTCACACACTCTAAATCCAGCACAGAGGAGTGTGTGTTGAGTGAAGTGTGTGTGGAGTCTGTGCAGGAGGGTCAGTGTGTCAGAGTTGGAGACGCTGTAGATGGACAGAGTGCCGGCCGGACGGTCCACACACACTCCTACCCTGTACACACACACTCCTCTACCATCATCATCATCATCATCACACACTCCTGCTCTGAGGTAGGGGGAGGGGGGGGGTAGGTGTGTGTGTTCGGTTCTCATTGTGCCAGACAGAGTTCT